>NC_088224.1:18500758-18800758 GCF_036934945.1 Oncorhynchus masou masou
GGAGACAGGGAGTGGGGTGGGAGACAGGGAGAAGGGGGGGGGGGACAGGGAGAAGGGGGGGAGACAGGGAGAAGGGGAGGAGACAGGGAGAAGGGGAGGAGAAAGGGAGAAGCAGTCACTTCAGACTCTAGACCCACAGATCAACTATTTCGCAATTAGCAGAGTGACAGTACCAAAACATCTCTCAATGACTAGATCGGAGTGTGATCTAACGCTACTGTATGTGTGAATGTGTGTGTCTGTTCATGAACAGTTAAGGATCCATTTAGTATTGTCAGTTTGGTGTATTTAATATCCCCCCAACTTTTACCTTGATAATACTGCTCCGCCGCGAGATTCCTTTGGCGTCCGTATCTCCTCCTGCTCCCGGCTTGTCAGTCATGGGGGATCCGGGACCAGTTTCGGTTTGGACAGCTGTCACGGTGTCTGACATTCCGCAGCCTCCGTTGGATACCAATTCTTCTCGACGAGTCTGGAGGTTCACCCCGTTGCCTGGAGAGGGTTTCATCACAGCAACCGGTGGGCGCGCACCCTACCCGTCTTTCTGAAGTCCGCTACAAATTTGGAATTTTGTAGCTGTGGGTTTTGTTTGGTGTTCGCTTCGCTACGTGAAATAACTGACAATCATCTTATCCAAGATGCTTTAGCTCGCCAAAGCGACTCCGTGCTTGACAGACAGCCACACACTCTTGCTCTCGCAAAGTAGACTATCCAAAATATATCCTCTGCAAATCATGGTTCTCTGTCAGTAGCCTAGGCATCGCTTTACCCGACGAGAATGGGAATATTTTACACCGTCACCTACTGCTGAGGTGCGTTCCGTTGTGATGTCGTCCGCGACTCGTCATAATAGAAAGTCAAAAAGAGATTCAGTGACCGGAATGGCGCACAACTCAAATGCGCTGTAATAAGCACTGCTGCCGGCGCTATTGTCTTTCATAATATGGAAATGAAAGCAAACGGCTTGACTTGACAGTTCTCAGTGCGTCCAGGAACTTAGCCTTCCCACTGGGTACAGATGTCAATTCATCATATATTATACGTTGGTTCAACGTTGAAATTACGTGGAAACAATAACGTTGATTCAACCAGTGTTTGCCCAGTGGGTTGTCCCTAAATATATCTTCCTTAGGAGCTGTGGTAGCAGGTGAGCATCATGTTTCCAGCCGTGTCGAATTCTGTCGCTGTCTATGCTGACAGAGGCTCGAATATATCATTTAATTTGATCAACATTCAAATGTACATAAATTATGGAGGACCAAACGTGCCGTAATTTGAAATAAATATGTAAATGCACACATAAATAGACAAATGAATGAATAAATAAATAAATACATGCACAAATAATTAAATAAATGTGCAAGGAAATACAAAAATACTGACCAAAATTCATTCATTTTCTCAACATATCTGTATGTACTGAATTATTTATATATGTATTATATAATTATTCAAACTTTAATTAATTGTAATAATTTAAATATTTACTAATGTATATCTTTCTCCAAAATGATAATGAGGGGGTGTCAGTCAAACGTCTGTGGGTGGTATCTAACATACCATTGGTTGATCAATGTCACGGGACATTCCTTGATCGCTTTGCCTGCTTTTGCACCACCTATGTGAAGCAGCCACAATAACGATTAGCCACAAGTGGAATTTGCAGTTTGACTTCAAAATTTAAGTCCCACATTTAAACTGATGCAAACAGATACAAATAGTGCAATCATGCCATATCAGGATTAGAAAATGCTTAACAAGTTTAGAATGTTGTTATATAAATTCAACAAAAGACAATAATTCATAGGCTTAATGGTTAGGTGATTTCCCACAGTTAAAGTCCTGTAATAAGAGCTACAACGCTAACATTTGTGTAAACTCTTCACCTCTGTGAACATTTCATGGGCTCCCGATCCATAGGTAAGGCTGTGCATTGCAATATTAATGTTCAATATAGTCTTGGCCAAAAGTTTTGAGAACGACACAAATATGAATTTTCACAAAGTCTGCTGCCTCAGTTTACATGATGGCAATTTGAATATACTCCAGAATGTTATGAAGTGTGATCAGATGAATTGCAATTAATTGCAAAGTCCCTCTCTGGCATGCAAATTAACTGAATCCACAAAAGCATTTCCACTGCATTTCAGCCCTGCCACAAAAGGACCAGCTAACATCATGTCAGTGATTCTCTCGTTAACACAGGTGTGAGTGTTGACGAGGTCACGGCTGGAGGTCACTCGGTCAGGCTGATTGTGTTCGAATAACAGACTGGAAGCTTCAAAAGGAGGGTGGTGCTTGGAATTATTGTCAGATATGGTTACCTGCATGGAAACACGTGCCGTCATCATTGCTTTGCACAAAAAGGGCTTCACAGGCAAGTATATTGCTGCCAGTAAGATTGCACCTAAATCAACAATTTATCAGATCATCAAGAACTTCAAGGAGAGCGGTTCAATTGTTGTGAAGAATGCTTCAGTGCACCCAAGAAAGTCCAGCAAGCGCCAGGACCGTCTCCTAAAGTTGATTCAGCTGCAGGATCGGGGCACCACCAGTACAGAGCTTGCTCAGGAATGGCAGCAGGCAGGTGTGAGTGCATCTGCATGCACAGTGAGGCGAAGACTTTTGGAGGATGGCCTGGTGTCAAGAAGGACACAAGGGCAGCAAAGAAGCCACTTCTCCCCAGGAAAAACATCAGGGACAGACTGCAAAAGGTATAGGAATTGGACTGCTGAGGACTGGGGTAATGTCCTTTTCTTTGATGAATCCCCATTCCGATTGTTTGGGGCATCTGGAAAAAAGCTTGTCCGGAGAAGACAAGGTGAGCGCTACCATCAGTCCTGTGTCATGCCAACAGTAAAGCATCATGAGATCATTCATGTGTGGGGTTGCTTCTCAGCCAAGGGAGTGGGCTCACTCACAATTTTGCCTAAGAACACAGCCATGAATGAAGAATGGTACGAACACATCCTCCGAGAGCAACTTCTCCCAACCATCCAGGAACAGTTTGGTGACGAACAATGTCTTTTCCAGCATGATGGAGCACATTGCCATAAGGCAAAGTGATAATTAAGTGGCTTGGGGAACAAAACATTGATATGTTGGGTCCATGGCCAGGAAACTCCCCAGACCTTAATCCCATTGAGAACGTGTGGTCAATCCTCAAGAGGCAGGTGGACAAACAAAAACCTACAAATTCTGACAAACTCCAAGCATTGATTATGCAAGAATGGGCTGCCATCAGTCAGGATGTGGCCCAGAAGTTAATTGACAGCATGCCAGGGTGGATTGCAGATGTCTTGAAAAAGAAGGGTCAACACTGCAAATATTGACTCTTTGCATCAACTTCATGTAATTGTCAATAAAAGCCTTATGAAATGCTTGTAATTATACTTCAGTATTCCATAGTAACATCTGACAAAAAATATCTAACGACACTGAGGCAGCAGACTTTGTGAAAATTAATATTTGTGTCATTCAAAACTTTTGGCCATGACTGTACACATAGTAGGTTGACTGGTGAGCTAATGTGGCTCATTTCACAGTGGTGTCAAAGTCTTGCAATAAGAGCTACACTGTGCCTGTGAGTTTGCCAGTGAGAATCTGGAGAGGGCGCAAACTAAAATGAAAAAATGAACACATACTAACTAACGAGGTGACACCAACCTCAAAACATAAATGGAAAAAACAAAGCCTGTAACGTCTTCCCCTTATTTTTTATTTCATTTATTTCACCTTTATTTAACCAGGTAGGCTAGTTGAGAACAAGTTCTCATTTGCAACTGCGACCTGGCCAAGATAAAGTGTAGCAATTCGACACATTCAACAACACAGAGTTACACATGGAATAAACAAAACATACAGTCAATAATACAGTAGAACAAAATAAAACAAAAAGTCTATATACAGTGAGTGCAAATGAGGTAAGTTAAGGAAATAAATAGGCCATGGTGGCGAAGTAATTATAATATAGCAATTAAACACTGGAATGATAAATCAGCAGAAGATGAATGTGCAGGTAGAGATACTGGGGTGCAAAGGAGCAAAATAAATAAATACCAGTATGGGGACGAGGTAGGTAGATAGATGGGCTGTTTACAGATGGGCTATGTACAGGTGCAGTGATCTGTAAGCTGCTCTGACAGCTGGTGATTAAAGCTAGTGAGGGAGATGTGAGTCTCCAGCTTCAGAGATTTTTGCAATTCGTTCCAGTCATGGGCAGCAGAGAACCGGAAGGAAAGACGACCAAAGGAGGAATTGGCTTTGGGGGTGACCAGTGAGATATACCTGCTGGAGCGCGTGCTACGAGTGGGTGCTGCTATGGTGACCAGTGAGCTGAGATAAGGCGGGGCTTTACCTAGACTTGTAGATAACCTGTAGCCAGTGGGTTTGGCGACGAGTATGAAGCGAGGGCCAATCAACGAGAGCGTACAGGTCGCAATGGTGGGTAGTGTATGGGGCTTTGGGGACAAAACAGATGGCACTGTGATAGACTGCATCCAGTTTGTTGAGTAGAGTGTTAGGGGCTATTTTATAGATGACATCACCGAAGTCGAGGATCGGTAGGATGGTCAGTTTTACGAGGGTATGTTTGGCAGCATGAGTGAAGGATGCTTTGTTGCAAAATAGGAAGCCGATTCTAGATTTAATTTTGGATTGGAGATGCTTAATGTGAGTCTGGACGGAGAGTTTACAGTCTAACCAGACACCCAGGTATTTGTAGTTGTCCACGTATTCTAAGTCAGAGCCGCCCAGAGTAATGATGTTGGACAGGCAAGCAGGTGCGGCCAGTGATCGATTGAATAGCATGCATTTAGTTTTACTTGCGTCTAAGAGCAGTTGGAGGCCACGGAAGGAGAGTTGTATGGCATTGAAGCTCCAAGGAGGGGCCAGAAGTATACAGAATGGTGTCGTCTGCGTAGAGGTGGATCAGAGAATCACCAGCAGCAAGAGCAACATCATTGATGTACACAGAAAAGAGAGTCGGCCCTAGTATTGAACCCTGTGGCACACCCATAGAGCCTGTCAGAGGCCCGGACAACAGGCTCTCCGATTTGACACACTGAACTCTATCAGAGAAGTAGTTGGTAAACCAGGCGAGACAATCATTTGAGAAACCAAGGCTGTCGAGTCTGCCGATGAGGATGTGGTGATTGACAGAGTCGAAAGCCTTGGCCAGGTCGATGAATACGGCTGCACAGTAATGTCTCTTATCGATGGCGGCTATGATGTCGTTTAGAACCTTGAGAGTGGCTGAGGTGCACCCATGACCAGCTCTGAAACCAAATTGCATAGCGGAGAAGGTATGGTGGGATTCGAAATGGTCAGTAATCTGTTTGTTAACTTGGCTTTCGAAGACCTTAGAAAGACAGGGTAGGATAGATATAGGTCTGTAGCAGTTTGGGTCTAGAGTGTCACCCCCTTTGAAGAGAGGGATGACCGCGGCAGCTTTCCAATCTTTGGGAATCTCAGACGATATGAAAGAGAGGTTGAACAGGCTAGTAATAGGGGTTGCAACAATTTCGGCAGATAATTTTGGAAAGAGAGGGTCCAGATTGTCTAGCCCGGCTGATTTGTAGGGGTCCAGATTTTGCAGCTCTTTTAGAACATCAGCTATCTGGATTTTGGGTAAAGGAGAAATGGTGGGGACTTTGGCGGGTTGCTGTGGAGGGTGCCGGGCAGTTAAAACAACAAATGTATCCTATATTTTTGTTGTACAAGTTTCTCACCACCAACAGAAAATAACTTCAATTACAACATAATCAGCTTAATTGCGTCGCTACTCAAATGTGTCACCTTCTCCAATGTAAACAGGCTGTCAACCATTAAATATAAGACAAAAACAGCCACTTTTTTTGTAAATATGACTTTTATTTATTTTATATTTTTTATATAGCTGGTACTGAGACCAAAAGGGTATTTGTCTTCTCAAAACCCTCCTGACAGTTGGGGCTTCAACAGAAAGTGACTTTCAGATTGGGCAAATCTGTTAGTGGCGCAACAACCTGGACAAAGTTCTTGCAAAAAATCCAGTTCGTAACTGGCCATTCCCAAGAATTGGCGCAGTCGCTGGCGAAAAGTTCCATTTTTGTCAGAACTGGTCAGTCTTCCCCTTGCCTCACCACCTTCCAGAGATACTGTATTTGACTGTTGCTCAGCCAATTTCGCTCTTAGCCAGGTTAACTGTCAGGTTGGCAGCTGCAAAAGGCCTGAACAGACTGCCAATATCCTGAAGGTGTTGGACCCAATATCCCGAAGTGTGCTAAATACGACCACATAATCTAAATTTGCTTCAGCATTTTCTAGGCCGCGTTTCACGATGTGCATAAGCCTTTGAAACTTGGCTCTGGCATTTTGTAACCCGAACAGGAAACGAAGGTAGAAAAAAACAAACCATCAGGAGTGACAAAAGCAGACAACTCTTTAGCTCAGTTAGAGGGACCTGATAATATCCCTTCAGAAGATCGAACTTGCTAATGTACTTAGCAGCGCCAACATGGCCCACACAATTGTTGACCCTGGGCAAAGGGAAGGAGTCTGACTTAGATACGACATTAAGTTTTCCCGAAAATCAAAACAAAACCGCAAAGACTCATCTGCTTTAGGTACTAATATACAGGGCGAACTCCACGGACTGTTGCATTGTTGTGCGATGTCGTGCACAAGCATGAACTCCAACTCCATGTGGATCTTCTCTCTCTTCTCAGAGTTCACTCGATAGGCATGTTGTTTGATCGGGCCGAGTCCCCAATGTCAATGTCATGCTCTAGTACATTTGTCTGGGTTGGCACATCTGAGAATAAACCCTGATATTCTAAAAACAGTGCAACATTATTGCCTTTCTCCTCCGAAAAGACCTCATGTTTTGTCTAGAATTGGGCTTTCCTTGTACTCTTGAAGAAGACTATAGTCAACGGTGACAGCAGTGGCCACAGGCAGAACATCACTACTGGTTTTCCTAATATTCAGTTGCACCCCTTTTGCCCTAAGAATAGCCTCAATTCGTCGGGACATGGACTCTACAAGGTTCGAAAGCTTTCCACAAGGATGCTGGCCCATGTTGACTCCAATGCTTTCCGAAGTTGTGTCAAGTTGGCTGGATGTCCTTTGGGTGGTGGACCATTCTTGATACACACAATAAACTGTTTAGTGTGAAGAACCCAGTAGTGTTGCAGTTCTGCACACAAACCGGTGCTCCTGGCACCTACTACCATACCCCATTCAAAGGCACTTAAATATTTTGTCTTGTCCATTCACCCTTTGAATGGCACACATATACAATCCATGTCTCAATTGTTTCAAGGCTTAAAAATCTTTCTTTAACCCGTCTCCTCCCCTTCATCCAGACGGAAGTGGATTTAACAAGTGACATAAATAAGGAGATCATAGCTTTCACCTGGATTCACCTGGTCAGTCTATGTCATGGACTGTGTTCATAATGTTTTGTACACTGTTTATTTGCTAGCTATTCATCTGATTGATAAAGTTGATACAAATGCCATTAAAGGTGCAATATGCATCTGTCATTCTCATTGAAAGCAAGTGTGTCTTGAAACTGCTGGGGGAAAGCTAGCTAATGTTAGCTTAATTCCACCATCAGCTCACATTAGCTATCCATCTAGTTAACTAAGTGGGCTCTAGCTAGTTTTCTAGAAAATAACAACCAGCTATATAATTGGTAGCTAAATTTTAAAGACTTGTTAGTTACTTATTGAACAGTTTTTGTCAAATTACTTTGTTCCCCTGTCCATTTATTGATGTATTGGTGACTGAAAGTTGGCAAGAAAAATGACCCTCCTAATTTCACTGCAAATGGGCTGTGTTGTTTTCTTATCATTTGGCTGATTAGGCTTGTGCACATTTACACAAATGTTTCATTAGCTAGTCAGCTAAGTTACTGACTGACTATGCTAATTCTTATTCATATTTGTTGTTGTTGTTACATTTCAGGTTGAGTGGCATTGCTGACAGGGCAGCATGCTGACAGGCCAGGGCCCATATTAGAGCTGTGGCGGTCACAACATTTCATCAGCTTGTGATTTTTTTCTCACGGTAATTGACCGGTAATTAACATAAACACATTTAGCATATTCTGGCTTCCACACATAGCCTACAAGCCACTATGGAACATCTACATTTTAAAAAGTCTAATAAATCCATGTAATATAGCCAACACCTTTACAATGAATCCATTACTTATTTTAGGCAGAGAATAGCAAATAGCATATTTCTAAAGAAATATGATATGAAGAAAATGTAGTCTATTTCAGAAGAACAGAATAGCATACTCTGAGTTGTTCTTATGTTAGGCCCTGATCTGGCTATGCCAAATGGCTGTGGGATACACTAGTTCATTTAGCAGACAAGATTTGCTTAGAATTCCGTGGCATTATTTTATAGTATTTTATGGCATGAAGAATACAATTGAATAAAATAGAAAGGATATTTCCTCCAAACGATTTGAGGGAATGCACACATGCGGCTATTCAGTGTTTAGAGGTTAACAAAGAAACATACTCCTAAATGCTTAATTTAGAGTTACTTATGTAACTTTAGTTGTGATACAAATGTTGGGCTATATGTTTAGATTTTTTGTACATTCTAAGGCTGCATGACGTGACTAATGATGGTTTGAAAAAAAAAGTCTCATGAAAGGCATGAGCTCTGCTTGTTTTTATGTGCAGACTGTACACACTTCAGTCTCTCGTTCACAATTTGACTAGCACTTGATAATGCCTCGAATTTGCGGTGGCATCCCCTTTGTGTGGCCGTAATGACCCATAAAAAAATCCATGCCTTTTGCGTCCAGTGGCTGTTGTGCCCTTGGGCTGAATATAATAATAATTCCCTTCTCCCTGCCTTGCTCGAAGCACTCAAATGGCTCTGTCACGTGATCGGGTCTTTCTCACAGGCTACAAGTGAAAACAGACACAAACTGAGAAATTGTGGAAGAAGGGACTTGGTCAGGGAGGTGACCAAGAACCAAATTGTCCCTCTGACAGAGCGCCAGAGTTCCTCTTTGGAGAAGGGAGAACCTTTCAGAAGGACAACCATCTCTGCAGCACGAATCAGGCCTTTATGGTAGAGTGGCCAGGCGGAAGCCACTCCACAGTAAAAACCACATGACAGCCCGCTTGGAGTTTGCCAAAAGGCACCAAAAGGACTCAGAACATGAGAAACAAGACTCTTTGGCCTGAATGCAAAGCATCACATCTGGAGGAAACCTGACACCATCCCGATGATGAAGCATGGTGGTGGCAGCAATATGCTGTGGGAATGTTTTTCCCGCAGCAGGGACTGGGAGAGTCAGGATCGAGGGAAAGATTAACTGAGCAAAGTACAGAGAGACCCTTGATGAAAACCTGCTCCAGAGTGCTCAGGACCTCAGACAGGGGCGAAGGTTCACCTTCCAACAGGACAATGACCCCAAGCTCGCAGCCAAGACAATGCAGGAGTGGCTTCGGGACAAGTCTCTGAATGTCCTTGAGTGGCCCAGCCAGAGCCCGGACTTGAACCAAATCGAACATCTCTGGAGAGATCTGAAAATAGCAGTACAGCAATGCTCCCCATACAACCTGACAGAGCTTGAGAGGATTTAAATATATATATATATATATAGGCTGTCATTGTGAAATAAAAATTTGTTCTTAATTGACTTGCCAAGTTAAACCCGTCCAAACCCAGACAACACTTGGCCAATTGTGCGCCGCTCTATGGGACTCCCAATCACCGCCGGATGTGATGCAGCCTGGATCTGCAGAAAAAAATAGGAGAACCCCCCCCCCCAAATACAGGTGTGCCAAGCTCGTAGTGCCATACCCAAGAAGAATCTAGGCTGTCATCGCTGCCAAAGGTGCTTCAACAAAGTACTGAGTAAAGGGTCTGAATACTTATGTACATTTTATATTTCAGTTTTGATTTTTTATACATTTGCAAATATTTTTAAAAACCTGTTCTTGTTTTGTCATTATGGGGTATTGTGTGTAGATTGATGTGGGGGAAAAAACAATGTAATCCATTTTAGAATAAGGCTGTAATGTAACAGAATGTGTAAAAAGTCAAGGGGACTGAATACTTTCAGAATACACTGTATGGGTGTAGTCCGGTGTCTTGTTGTCAAAACAAGCCCACTCCTAACGCAGCCACCTGGTGTAGTCAACGGCTCAGTGTTACAAAACTGTTCACCTGTTTCCAGTGCTGGAAAAAGTACCCAATTGTCATACTTGAGTAAAAGTAAAGATACCTTAGTAGAAAATGACTAAATAAAAGTAAGTCACTCAGTAAAATTCTATTTGAGTAAAAGTCTTAAAAGTATTTCGTTTAAAATATAAGAGTCAAAAGTAAAATAATAAATCATTTCAAACTACTTATATTAAGCAAGCCAGACGGGACCATTTTCTTGTTTTATTTTATTTACAGATAGCCAGAAGCACGCTCCAACATTCAGACATCTTTTACAAATGAAGCACGTGTGTTTAGTGAGTCCGCCAGATCAGAGGCAGTAGGGATGACCAGGGATGTTTTCTTGATAAATGAGTGAATTGGACCATTTTCTTGTCCTGCTAAGCATTCAAAATGTAATGAGTACTTTTGGGTGTCAAGGAAAGTGGACGGAGTAAAAAGTACAAATATTGTCTTTAGGAAGTATTTTACACCACTGCCTGTTTCTACGCCAAGCAAGGACAATGTTCTTTTGGTGCGTATTCATGGCGTGTGTACGGCACAGCAGCATGTAATCGATTTTATCTCCAATTTCCAATGTAAAAAAGGTGAAATATCATATTGATACATAGTTATTTGCGCTACATAATATTGGTTGGTGGGGTGCTAATGTGAAACATGGTCTTTAAATGTTGAACACATGTACCAGGCAAATGAAATCGAGCAACGCTCCGTTTGTTATTTACCACCCATATATGTTTGCTTGACACCCCCTCATTATCATATTGGAGGAAGAAATACATAAATAAATAAATGAAGAAAGAATATAAATTAAGAAAATTAAGAATTTAAATAATTATTAATCTATTTGTGTGCATGTATATATTTATCTATTTATATGTGCATTTATTTATTAATGTATTTATCTATGAGTGCATTTCTTTCTTTCTATTTACGGCAGTGTTGGTCCTCCATAATATTTAGACTACAGAATATAAACGCTATTCTATTCTGTAAGACAAAACCTGTGTTATGCAGAATATGCAAGTGGCCCTTTTCTTATCTGCACTGACCTGCTCCAAATGTCATTGTTGTTTGTTGTAGGCAAACATTATTAGATGCCCTTCTCAAAAGAATTGAATGTCATGGGATGAATATAACAATAAATTACATTTGTTGGGCTTCAGAGGGGGATTATTATTGAGCCTGTCTTTTTCAAGGGTAAATGCCAGCCAGATGGAATGAATGAATCTCTGTGCTTTATTTTGTTCTTCCTTCCTAACAAAAGAACACTAGTCTGTTCCTGCAAGGGCATCCAGTATCTATCGGTACAGGAGAGACAATCCCTGTCCTGCCCCTTGCAGTGACTCGTTTGTACACCTGCATAACTGAATAGCTACGGAAAGATTGGCCATAAAGCAGTTTGGGCAAGTGCCAGAGGGGCTTGTCCATCTTTAGCCCAGTGGGCCTGTCTAAATGAGGGGTTTTGTGCAGAATGATCATTATTTGGCTAATAATGGGGGCCTCAAGGGGAAAAAACAGGTGTGTGTGTGTGTTCATTTCTCCAGAGAAGTTGAATGATGGTGAGTAGGTCGATCCTTTATACACTGCTCAAAAAAATAAAGAGAACACTTAAACAACACAATGTAAATCCAAGTCAATCATACCTCTGTGAAATCAAACTGTCCACTTAGGAAGCAACACTGATTGACAATACATTTCACATGCTGTTGTGCAAATGGAATAGACAACAGGTGGAAATTATAGGCAATTAGCAAGACACCCCCAATAAAGTAGTGGTTCTGCAGGTGGGGACCACAGACCCTCAGTTCAGTTCCTATGCTTCCTGGCTGATGTTTTGGTCACTTTTGAATGCTGGCAGTAGTTTCACTCTAGTGGTAGCATGAGATGGAGTCTACAACCCACACAAGTGGCTCAGGTAGTGCAGCTCATCCAGGATGGCACATCAATGCAAGCTGTGGCAAGAATGTTTGCTGTGTCTGTCAGCGTAGTGTCCAGAGCATGGAGGAGCTACCAGGAGACTGGCCAGTACATCAGGAGACGTGGAGGAGGCCGTAGGAGGGCAACAACCCAGCAGCAGGACCGCTACCTCCGCCTTTGTGCAAGGAGGAGCACTGCCAGAGCCCTGCAAAATGACCTCCAGCAGGCCACAAATGTGCATGTGTCTGCTCAAACGGTCAGAAACAGACTCCATGAGGGTGGTATGAGGCCCGACGTCCACAGGCGGGGGTTGTGCTTACAGCCCAACACCGTGCAGGACGTTTTTCATTTGCCAGAGAACACCAAGATTGGCAAATTCGCCACTGGCGCCCTGTGCTCTTAACAGATGAAAGCAGGTTCACACTGAGCACATCTGACAGACGTGACAGTCTGGAGACGCTGTGGAGAACGTTCTGCTGCCTGCAACATCCTCCAGCATGACCGGTTTGGCGGTGGGTCAGTCATGGTGTGGGGTGGCATTTCTTTGGGGGGCCGCACAGCCCTCCATGTGCTCGCCAGAGGTAGCCTGACAGCCATTAGGTACCGAGATGAGATCCTCAGACCCCTTGTGAGACCATATGCTGGGGCGGTTGGCCCTGGGTTCCTCCTAATGCAAGACAATGCTAGACCTCATGTGGCTGGAGTGTGTCAGCAGTTCATGCAAGAGGAAGGCATTGATGCTATGGACTGGCCTGCCCGTTCCCCAGACCTGAATCCAATTGAGCACATCTGGGACATCATGTCTCGCTCCACCACAGACTGTCCAGGAGTTGGCGGATGCTTTAGTCCAGGTCTGGGAGGGGATCCCTCAGGAGACCATCCGCCACCTCATCAGGAGCATGCCCAGGCGTTGTAGGGAGGTCATACAGGCACGTGGAGGCCACACACACTACTGAGCCTCATTTTGACTTGTTTTAAGGACATTACATCAAAGTTGGATCAGCCTGTAGTGTGGTTTTCCACTTTCATTTTGAGGGTGACTCCAAATCCAGACCTCCATGGGTTGATAAATTTGATTTCCATTGATAATTTTTGTGTGATTTTGTTGTCAGCACATTCAACTATGTAAAGAAAAAAGTATTCAATAAGAATATTTCATTCATTAAGATCTAGGATGTGTTATTTTAGTGTTCCCTCTATTTTTGAGCAGTGTACCTTGTGCCTATTATTCTGAGAGCAGGGGTCAGACACTGAGGGCAGGGGTCAGGCTCTGAGGGCAGGGGTCCGACACTGAGGGCAGGGGTCAGGCACTGAGAGCTGGTGTCAGACACTGAGGGCAGGAGTCAGACTGAGAGCTGGTGTCAGATACTGAGGGCAGGGGTCAGACACTGAGGGCAGGGGTCAGACACTGAGGGCAGGGGTCAGACACTGAGAGCTGGTGTCAGACACTGAGGGCAGGAGTCAGACTGAGAGCTGGTGTCAGATACTGAGGGCAGGGGTCAGACACTGAGGGCAGGGGTCAGACACTGAGAGCTGGTGTCAGACACTGAGGGCAGGAGTCAGACTGAGAGCTGGTGTCAGATACTGAGGGCAGGGGTCAGACACTGAGGGCAGGGGTCAGACACTGAGGGCAGGCGTCAGACACTGAGGGCAGGGGTCAGACACTGAGGGCAGGGGTCAGACACTGAGGGCAGGCGTCAGACACTGAGGGCAGGGGTCAGACACTGAGGGCAGGGGTCAGACACTGAGGGCAGGGGTCAGACACTGAGAGCTGGTGTCAGACACTGAGGGCAGGGGTCAGACACTGAGGGCAGGGGTCAGACACAGTGTACATGCAGTGGTTCTCTATGAATTGATGTTGATATAATAATCAGTGGTGTAAAGTACTTATGTAAAAATACTTCAATGTACTACTGAAGTAGTTTTTTGGGGTATCTGTACTTTACTATTTAAATTTTTGACCTCATTTACTTCACTACATTCCTAAAGAAAATGATGTACTATTTTCTCCATACATTTTCCCTGACACCCAAAAGTTCATATTACATGTTGAATGCTTAGCAAGACAGAAAAATAGTCTAATTCACACACTTATCAAGAGAATATCCCTGGTCAATCCTACTGCCTCTGATCTGGCAGACTCAATAAACACATGCTTCATTGGGAAATGATGTCTGAGTGTTGGAGTGTGCCGCTGGCTATCCGTCAATTTAAAAAACAAGAAAACGGTGTCATCTGGTTTGCTTAATATAAGGAATTGGAAATTATTCATACTTTTAAAACTTAAGTTTATTTTAGCAATTACATTTACTTTTGGAACTTAAGTATATTTAAAACCCAATATTTTTGAACTTTTACTGAAGTAGGAATTTACTGGGTGACTTTCACTTTAATCATTTCTATTAAGGTATCTTTACTTTGACTCAAATATGACAATTTGGTACTTTTTCCACCACTGATAATAATAACTTGGTGGGTGCATCTATTTGTCCTATTTCACACATGCACAAGTGTGTATTATACAGATGTGTGAATTGGAAATGTGTTTTTTGCATATCCCAACTCCCCCTGAGACACCCTCAGAGTGGGGTCACAGCCAGGGTCAGCCATTATCAACAGCAACCATGGAGCAATTAGGGTTAAGTGCCTTGCTCAAGGGAACATCAACAGATTGGCTCAGGGATTTGAACTAGCAACCTTTCATATACTGGCCCAAAGCTCTAACCGCTAGGCTTCCTGCCACGGTACAGTAGGTCGCAGGACAAGAGGTTGGCTGGTTATTCTTCTTAGCTGCTGCTAAGCTATGTGATGTCAGTTCTAAATCAAAAATGTTCCTTTCCATATGAGAATGTGCCTGACTGAGAACACCATTCTCTCTCCATCTCCCCCCTCGCACGCACGCACACACACACACACACACCACACAGAGCAGACAGCACATTCAACAATGACTCTACAGTGAACTCTAGTGGCCATTGGGAGCACTGAAACTCAACAGTATGGAATACAGCCATAAGGGGGCACCCTAGCCTTGTCTAGACTAGAGCCACATCTGTCCTGCATGCCACTCTCCCTCCCTGTTCATCTCTGAGCAACATCAATGTGGCAGCTCGATTGATCATCACCTGACTCGGATTATATTCAAATCAAAGGAATAGACTTGATTGTCGTTCCTGACACATTGTGGTTATTTGTTATATTTGGTCTCCTGAGTGGTGCAGTGGTCTAAGGTACTGCATTTCAGTGCTTGAAGTGTCACTACATACAGCCTGGAATTAAACCAGGGTGTATCACAACTGGCTGTGATTGGGAGTCCCATAGGGCGGCACACAATTGGCCCAGCGTTGTCTGGGTTTGGACGGTGTAGGCAGTCATTGTACTACTTACTTATAGTCTACTGTACTATTATTTTCTATATCTTTAGTAAAGACATGAACAGAGTGATTTTCAAATGATTGTCAATTTTTATTGTGGACACATCACTTCCACAGACCCAGCAGGAGGTTCTGAGGTATGAGAGCTCAGTCTCCAGAGAGCGGGTGAGAGAGTGACAAGAATTAACATATCACAGCACAACACTTGCTAAAATAGACTATACAAAACAAAATGAGACTGGACAGACACAGTACTAAAAAGTCATAAACTTAAATTAATTAGCACCTTTTATACAAACAGCCCAAGATGTATGCGCTACTCTTTACGTACAGTCTTTCTGCAGGTGCTTGATCTGATGAGTGTTGTTTAGTGAGAATTCCCACTCTTTAGGATTTATTATTGAACAAAGCACAGGGCAGGGTAGTGAGTAGAGTTCTAGAACACTCTAGAACAAAATATAAAATAAAAGGGAACCCTTCTTGTGGCCTTGGATAACCTTATTTAGAACCGTAGGTAGCATCAAGGTTCTAAGTAGAGACCCTTATCGTGCCGTCTTGTTTTGCACACATTGTACATGCATAATGACAGGATCTTTGTAAACCACAGGAGGTTGGTGGCACCTTAATTGGGGAGGACAGGCTTGTGGTAATGGCTGGAGTGGAATAGGTGGAAAGGTTTCAAAGACAAACACATGGTTTCAATAGGTTTGGTGACATTCCCTTCACTCCGTTTCGGCCATTATCATGAACTGTCCTCCTCAGCAGCCTCTGGTGTTGTAAACATAGCTACTTTAGTAACTGGCATGTTCATGTCTCTGGCCATGATGAACTGCAATGACCTACGACCTGGGTGGTCTAAACTATGTAAGCAATGATTATTCAGTATGTTAAAAGGCCCAGTGCAGTCAAAAATGTTTTCCTGTGTTTTATATTTATTTTCACACTATGAGGTTGGAATAATACTGTGAAATTGTGAAAATGATGATTATGCCCTTTTACTGTTGGAGCTGTTTGAAAAGACTGTCTGGCATTTCAGCCTGTTTTGGCTGGATAGAGTTTTGTCCTGCCTGGCACTTAACCCTAATTTGTTCCACTACTATGGATGACCCTGTAAAGCACCACATTTCACTGCACCTATCCGGTGTATGTGACAATAAAACATTATTATCATCATCATCATCATCACCATCATCACCAAGCAGTAAATTAGTTAATAGACAAATAATAGAGTTCCAAACCTCTCTGCCAATAACAGCTAGTTTCCCCTCCCCACAACACTCCCAGACAGTCCTAGCTACATTTTTGCTTGCTAAAAAGCTATTTTTGTTTATTTTCAATTAAATTGGTCAAAAACAATCACAGTAAGGTACTTAATTGTTACCCAGAAATTATTTGAGAGATAAAAATGTCTGCATTGGATCTTTAGCAAATATGAATAAAGGTTATTCAAAGGTTAAAGGTTCTACTTAGAAACCATTTTTGGAGAAACAATAGGGTTCATTGATTTGTCCCTGTAGGGGAACCCTTTGTGGTGCTTTGTAGAACCCTCTCATTAAATATTATTTATATTTCCAGGTAGAACCAATACAAGGTGCTATATAGAGGCGTACTAGTACTGCAACAATACTACTACTACTACTAATAATAATAATAATAATAATAATAATAATAATAATAATAAGATAATAAAACTGGGATTCAATCCAAGGAAATTGCCTTTATAAAGGCACTCTAGTAGCTGCTCTAAAAAGCACCTTGGATTAAATCAGTTTAAGACTCCAAACATTTTTCCCACTGGAAGTATCAAAGACATACCACCAATACATGTGCTTCAGCATTAGAAATAGCATTATATCACAGAAAAGTAACTCAGTATTATATGACAGAAAAGTGATTCAGCCTTAGAATCTTCATATAATGGGGTCTGGTTGTGTCATATGCAGCGCAATTTTATAACAAATAAAAATATTACATTTACATAAGTATTCAGACCCTTTACTCAGCACTTTGTTGAAGCACCTTTGGCAGCGATTACAGCATCGAGTCTTTTTGATCGGCTATGAAAAGCCAACTGACATTTACTCCTGAGGTGCTGACCTGTTGCACCCTCGACAAGCACTGTAATTATTATTTGACCCTGCTGGTCATCTACGAACATTTTAACATCTTGGCCATTGTAGTGGCTTCCTTTCATAGCCACTGCCCAAGCCTGAAGCGGGGTTGTTTGGTACGCATACAGTCCACACTCAAGGTTTCCAAACGGCCAAACATTCAATGACATCCAGGGATATGGTGCAACAAAAATGTTTATTCTTCTTATATCTAACAAATAAATGATTCTCCAATCAACTTAAAGCTTAGAATACTTGATATGGAAAATACATATTATAACCTGTCTGTATGTCTGTATGGTCAAAAAACTATACCGCTCCCGCATCTAGCAAGGACTCCCTCTCCCGAAGGCCCAACTTCCTGCCTTTATCCTAACACACTTACCACAATAAAATAAATAGGCAAGAGGGGGGGCCAAAAACTGAGTTACACTAACAACAAATGAATATATCTCAATCAGGTAAATATAAATCATAAAGGTACGTACCTAATATTTCACCATTTACATTCATATTTAATATATTTACACAAATATACACTGAGCTCCATATGTTCGGTCTTTTATACAAATATGTCCAAATCGGCTCAAACAGCCAGAAGATGACTGGCCACCCCTCATAGCCTGGTTCCTCTCTAGGTTTCTTCCTAGGTTCTGGCCTTTCTAGGGAGTTTTTCCTAGCCACCGTGCTTCTACACCTGCATTGTTTGCTGTTTGGGGTTTTAGGCTGGGTTTCTGTACAGCACTTTGAGATATCAGCGGATGTAAGTAGGGCTTTATACATACATTTGATTTGATTCTTTGGTATGATGCTACAAGCTTATTAACACACCTATATTTGGGGAGTTTCTCCCATTCTTCTTTGCAGATCCTCTCAAGCTCTGTCAGGTAGGATGGGGAGCGTTGCTGCACAGCTATTTTCAGGTCTCTCCAGAGATGTCTGATCAGGTTCCAGTCCGGGCTCTGGCTGGGCCACTCAAGGACATTCAGAGACTTGTCCCTAAGCCACTACTGCGTTGTCTTGGCTGTGTGCTTAGGGTTGTTGTCCTGATGGAAGGTGAACCTTCACCCCAGTCTGAGGTCCTGAGCAAGGACCTCTCTGTATTTTGCTCCGTTCATCTTTCCCTTGATCTGGACGAGTCTCCCAGTCCCTGTTACTGAAAAACATCCCCACAGCACGATGCAGCCACGACCACGTTTCTCCGTAGGGATGGTGCCAGGTTTCCTCCAGACGTGACGCTTGGCATTCAGGCTAAAGAGTTCAATCTTGGTTTCATCAGACCAGAGAATCTTGTTTCTCATGGTCTGAGAGTCCTTTAGGTGCCTGTTGGTAGACTAAGAGGGCTGTCATTTGCCTTTTACTGAGGAGTGGTTCCATCTGGCGAATCTACCATAAAGGCCTGATTAAAGGCCAGGTTCTTGGTCACCTCCCTTACCAAGACCCTTCTCCCCCGATTGCTCAGTCTGGCCGGGCAGCGAACTCTAGGAAGAGTCTGTGGTTCCAAACTTCTTCCATTTAAGAATGAAGGAGGCCACTGTGTCCTTGGGGACCTTCAATGCTGCAGAAATGTTTTGGTACCCTTCCCCAGATCTGTGCCTTGACAAAGTCCTGTCTTGGAGCTCTATGGACAATTCCTTCAACCTCATGGCTTGGTTTTTGCTCTGACATGCACTGTCAACTGTGGGACCTTATAGACAGGCGTGTGCCTTTCCAAATCATGTCCAATCAAATTGAATTTACCACTTGATTGGACTCCAATCAAGTTGTAGAAACATCTCAAGGATGATCAATGGAAACAGGATGCACCTGAGCTCAATTTCGAGGCTCATAGCAAAGGGTCTGAATACTTCTGTAAATAAGATATTTCTGTTTTAGTTATTTTATATTTGCAAAAATGTCTAAAAACCTATTTTCACTGTCATTCTGGGGTATTGTGTGTAGATTGATGAGGACTTATTTTATTAATTTAATCCACTTTAGAATACGGCTGTAACGTAACAAAATGTGGAAAAGTTGAGGGGTCTGAATACTTTCAGAATGTACTGTACATGCTGACATCCCTTGAGGTTCCAGACCAACAGAACCCATGAACATAAAGAGGCAATACAGGTAGAATAAAACAATCAAAAACACAGGCCAAGCGATGTGAAATAATGCAACATAAAAACAGGAATTCACCCACAACCTTCTAGCAAGAAGGTTGCAACCATTCAGAAAGCAAAGAACCTAATGAAGAACCTTCTCCAAAGAAAGGCTTCCTCGAGGCTACATAGTGTGACATAAAACTAGTGTGACATAGAAAGTGTGAAATAGTACCATTGCTCCAATAAAAAAATGGGTATTTGTTTCATTAGTCCAATGTTGATACAGCCCCAAAAATGTTTGTCAGGTTTTCAAGATATAGACATCATCATCTTGAAAGTCCTATGTATTGAAAACGTGATTGCTGACATGCAAAACATTCAGCAACAGTGGATTAAATTTAAAAAAGTTTAAAAAAAGATAAGTTTGAGTGGACTATTCCTTTAACCCAACTAGCGACCTCGTCAAGCGGTTCTGATCGTTTGGTGTAACGGGTTCGTCTCTTCATCCTCTATGACATCTGCATTTTCAGTCATTGAATGTGCCATTGTATTTCTTCTAAGTGGTTTCTGAAAAAGTCACACATACCAGTGCTGACAAATACAAACGTTTTCCTCTGACAGACTTTGACAATCTTTTTGAGATTCTAATGTCTAATACTAATTTCCACCCGCACATGCATACCCGCACACCCACACATGCATACCCGCACACCCACACATGCATACCCGCACACCCACACATGCATACCCGCACACCCACACATGCATACCCGCACACCCACACATGCATACCCGCACACCCACACATGCATACCCGCACACCCACACATGCATAACCGCACACCCACACATGCATAACCGCACATGCACACAGGCTTTTAAAAGCCCAGTCATACACATGATACTTACGTTTGACAGTGACATTGATAACGTCTGTAGAAGTAAGAAAATCAATGCAATGTCATACATGTTGAGATATTCATTCATTTGACATGGTGTTTGTTACAGTCAAATTATTAGTACAAATGTCTTGACTTTAAGTCAAGTAAGTGCAATTAAAAAATATATTAAACATTGTCCCATAGTTATTGCTTCTGTGAGTTGCCTGCCTGTTGGCAGTGGTGAACTGTGATATTCTCCCATGGAACAGTGAACACAACTATGAAAGATGTTAGGCTACAATGAAGAAAGTGAAGTCTGTTAAGAGTCCAAAATCAACAGGGTTCTCTAAGAACAAATCAATCTCTCCATGTAATTCAATCACAATTAAGCCAGACTTGGACAGTGTTTTAAAGCCAAGCCAACAACTTACCCTTGAGAATGAAAATCTCTGGAAAAGTAAGAGAATAAAGGAATTAAGAAATTAGGTTCGATGGATTGTAGTATTTTGTTAGTGTAGTTACGGTCAGACTGCCGTTACAGCTGATATTCAAGATATAGCACGGCCTTGAGTCCCTTATAGTATTTTAAAATTATTACTAAAAAAACTGTTTTCACCACATTTTTATAATAAGGACAATTCACTAGAATTGACCCGTCATCAGAGACGATGTACTTTCATAAGATATTTGTAATTTAAGATTATATCCTGAATTCTACTGAATTTATTTTGTAAATTTATACTGTAATAATCTATATAGATTTTTTAAAATCTGAATGTGGATGTCTACACACACACACACACACACACACACACACTACTTACATGGCATCCGTTATCAACTGAAGAGACAAGTGCAGCTGAAGATGGGAAAACACAATTTAAAGAAACAATAATAATACATTATAAATGAATATAAGTAAGAATTTAAAATCATTAGCTTTTGTTCTCTATGGTATTGACAAACCCTTATTGAACTAGTTAACATGTTCACCCTACCTGGAGAGTATAACTCACACATAGCACACATACGGCACATACACACCACTTACCCCTCTCTTGTTTGAGTTTAGCTGTAGGTAAGTGACACAGAACAATTAAAGTGAGAAGGCCGAGATAATCACTAGAGACGAATACACCACACACACACATACACACACCACTTACCTAGCTGTTCAGTGAGCTCTTGTTCGCGTGTACCTACAGAGAATGATAAAACCCAAACAAATCATGAGCTCTGTAACCCAAACGATGCACACACACCTCTTTTGGAACTGTCCGTAGATGAACAGTAAAACTAAGTATTAAAGTGAGAACACATGGATAAATCATCACAGACACACAGAAAGACAGGCATATACAGACAAACACACAGAGACAGACAAACAAGTTATTTTCCACAGCACTTACCCAGCTCGTCAGTGAGCTCTTTTATACGTTGATCTGTATAGTATAAGAAAACACGAATTAAAATAATTATTCAAATCATGAGTTCCCACAAATGCATGCACGAGCACACACACAACTTACCAGATTTTATTCTGGAACTGTCTGTAGATTAACAGAAAAACAAAGTATTAAAGTGAGAACACATAGATAATCAATCACACACACACACACACACGACAGAGAGACAAACAGGCCGGCACACACACACATTCGTTATTTTCCATACCACTTACAAGAACTCACTGATGAGTTGGGTATCTGTTGATCTGCAAAGTCTAAGAAAACAAATTAATATAATTAATATATTATATAATTATGAGCTCTCGCACGCACACTTTTCCCTCTCGTCTAATGTTATCTGCTGATTTACAATAAGACTAAGGCCAGGATCCAAACCAGCATAGATGAATGATCTGCACACAGCTATACACTGGAGAGATCATGTACGCTGTTCACTTATGTCAGTTCAAACAGAAATCACCTTCAGAAGTCAATCACACAGGCTGTTACACAGGTTAAAGGTTAAAGTGTGAAGACACAGAGAGAAGGTGAGAGACAGATCTGTAAGAATATCCTACATGTCCAGAGGAAAACCACAAACAATGCATGCAGGGCAGAGTTAGGCCAATAGCCACTAATAATAAAAACTCAAAAAATAGCAATTACATTTATGAAACCTTTAAAATACAGTGACATTACCAAGCCCTGTCATGTCATTACCAAGCCCTGCAATACCAAAAGCTGAGCAAAGAAAAGAGTCCCCTCATCCAGCTGGTCCTGGGGCTGAGTTCACAAACCTGTTCTACTAACACACTGAAGCCTCAGGACCAGAACATCCAATCAATCAGAATAAAACAACTTACAACACAGTCAAACCAAAACTACATTACTTATTGGGAAACACAAGCAAAACAAAGCAAAGTCAAATGCAGTGCTATCTGGCTCTAAATCGACAGTACACAGTGGCAAACTATTTGACCATGGTTACTGATCAAAACCTTAGAAAAACCTTGACAAAGTACAGGCTTCGTGAGCACAGCCTTGCCATTGAGAAGGGTAGACACAGGAAAACCTGGCTCCCTGTAGAGGAAAGGCTGTACAACCACTGCACAACAGCAGAACCTGAGACGGAGCTGCATTTCCTGACAAAATGTAAAAAATATAAAACACTTAACAAGAGTTTAATTTCCCAAAATCTGATGAGAGTAGGTTACCCGTCCTGTTGGGGGGAGGACGCAGAGAGCTGTGAGTTGGCAGCACACTACATTGCTGCCTGCTATAAGATGAGGGACAGTGTCTGACAGACCAACCAATGTTATTGTTCATTGTATGGTTATTTTGACCCTTGATTATTGTTGTTACTGTTGTCCCGTTGATAATATTGATTATGTTAATATTGTAAATCTCCAGAGAGAGAGAGAGAGAGAGAGGACAGGGAAAGAGGGAGATACAGACAGAGACAGAGACAGGCCTGTTGCCATAAGAAAAGAGCAACCAGTGGAGCACAAACATTGTAAATACGACCAATATGTTTATTTATCTTCCCTCACTATTTGTACTACAACTATTTGCACATTGCTAAAACAATATACATAGCTGATAATATAACACTTGAAATGTCTATTTTTTTCAGTGCAATGTCTCCTGTGAATTTCTAATAGTTTTTTGCTGATGTTAAATTGGTTTCTTCTCACTTTTGTTTATTGTTTGTTTTACTTGCTTTGGCAATGTAAACATATGTTTCCCATGCCAATAAAGACCACTGAATTGAATTGAGTGAGTGAAAATGTCGTATATTTCTCTCTGTGGTGATTGATGTTAAAAATGCCCCCTGAAGGTTAGGTTATACCAACCATAACTTACCTATCTTTTTTCTCAGTTTCTGGTATTTTATCCACATGAAACCAACCACAAGTCCACAAACTATAAAAACAGGAACAGCAATCCACACCCAGGAAACTGTGGGAAACATCTCATCTGAAACACAGATGTCATATCAAACCATCATATCACATTACAGAGTACAGCTCCAAAGAGAAGTGTGTTATTTCCCGTCGTGTGGGATTTGATTCAATTCAAGTTTCCAGCTTGATGGTAAATGTTCACAAATAAAAAAAGGCACAATTTAAATAGTAGTGCTTTCACGGTGGTAACCACCATATAAATATCAGAGGCTTGTAGTTTTGTTCTCAAATCCTTCATGCCTATGAAACAGAGTGGATTATATTCTGCCCTAAGCAGGGCGCTAACACAATCTTCTGCGCAACAACTCAAAGGCAACTATCTTAGCCAATAGAGTAGTCTGTCACTCTGTGAGCGACAGCTGCCTTTAGACACCTTAGGGAAGGTGTGATGTCACTAATGTACTGTGTTTTTATTTTTCTCAATAGAAGAAGCTCACCTGGCACATTGTACTCTGTCTCCCTCGTAAAATTCAACTTTTGAAGCTGAACTCTACAGGTGAACGTGTTGGTGACATTCTTGTTCACGGTGACATGGCGTCTCACAATGTAGAGGCCCTCTGTATCCCTGTGTGTTTCAGCGGATCCAGCAAGGAGGACCTGTCTCTCACTGTCCAGCCAGTTCATCTCGGGTTTGGGGTACCAGCTTTTAGCCTCACACTTCAGGACCACCCCACTGCCTTTGGTTCCATTGATGGAGATCACTGGGTTGGACACAGCAACTAAACAGACAAGGTAAAACAATGATCAGAGATATGTACTCAATACATGTGCTTATGATACTGTAATAAAAGTACACATGTAACAGAGTTGAATTGATAAATCTCACTCCTCCGCTTGAAATACCACCACACACGCATTGAACTGTTAGCTTTTCGGTGACGCAGCTGACTAAGAAGAAGTCAAGAGGGCGGTCTTGTATGTTTAAGAGACAGAGGATCCATGACTCACCAACAATGAGTTGAATGACGGTTTCATGAACTAGACTGTTCGGTTCCTGAACTAGAATGTAACACATGTAGTTGCCTTCATCAGAGAGTTTCACTTGGGACAGTTTTAAGGAGACGTTGCCATTCTTCAGTTCTTTAAACAGTGACGTCCTTCCCCTGTAGGATTCATCCTGATCCACATTGGAATCACGACCGTCACGGTAAAAATGGACAACCTTGTCTTTCCCAGTTGGGTCTTTCAGGTTGGATATCGACCATTTCAATATCAAGCCAGCACTCTTGGTGAAATTCAACAGGGAACATGGTAGAATGACATCATCATCAGCAACAGCAACAACGGGATCAGGCGAAACATGAGATGTCTCTGAAAAGATTAAGAACAAATCACATCATAGGATACTTTAAAATTAACATATTTACAGTCACCCTGTCAAGTAGGCCTGCTTTTAACTGTGATTGTTATCTATAAGTAAATAATTGGGTAAAAATTCAATTAACCTCTTGAAACTCTGGGGGCGCTATTTCATTTTTGGATGAAAAACGTTCCCGTTTTAAACAAGATATTTTGTCACAAAAAGATGCTCGACTATGCATATAATTGATAGCTTTGGAAAGAAAACACTGACGTTTCCAGAACTGCAAAGATATTCTCTGTGCGTGCCCTAGAACGTGAGCTACAGGCAAAACCAAGATGAAATGAGATCCAGGAAATCAGCAGGATTTTTGAGGCTCCGTTTTCCATTGTCTCCTTATATGGCTGTGAATGCGAGAGGAATGAGCCTGCCCTTTCTGTCGTTTCCCCAAGGTGTCTGCAGCATTGTGACGTATTTGTAGGCATATCATTGGAAGATTGACCATAAGAGACCACATTTACCAGGTGTCCGCTCGGTGTCCTGCGCCGAAATTGGTGCGCAAACCTCAGCTGCAAGTATTTTTCCATGGAATTCAGAGAAGAAAGCAGGCTTCCACGAACGATATATCAATGAAGAGATATGTGAAAAAACACCTTGAGGATTGATTCCAAACAACGTTTGCCATGTTTCGGTCGATATTATGGAGTTAATTCGGAAAAGTTTGACGTTGTTGGTGACTAAATTTTCGGTTCGTTTCGGTAGCCAAATGTGATGTACAAAACGGAGCGATTTCTCCTACAAAGATTCTTTCAGGAAAAACTGAACATTTGCTATGTAACTGAGAGTCTCCTCATTGAAAACATCCGAAGCTCTTCAAAGGTAAATGATTTTATTTATTTGGTTATCTGGTTTTTGTGAAAATGTTGCGTGCTAAATGCTACTCAAAATGCTAAGCTAGCTTTGCATACTCTTACACAAATTAGTGAATTGCTATGGTTCAAAAGCATATTTTGAAAATCTGAGATGACAGTGTTGTTAAGAAAAGGCTAAGCTTGAGAGCAGGCGCATTATTTTCATTTTATTTGCGATTTTCAGAAATCGTTAACGTTGCGTTATGCTAATGAGCCTGAGGCTTTATTCACGATCCCGGATGGGGAGTATCAAGAGGTTAAATAATGATTAAACTTAAAATAAACAGCACAGCGTGCAAAAACAATATGTGAAGTAAAATATATTCTAAGATATAAACCATGCTTCTAAAACCTGTAGCCTACAGCAGGCACTACACGCATTACACGCACATATTTATGTCAAACCACCACAAAGACAGACGATATGCAGCCATTTTGTCGAACAAAAGATGCAATCACAAACGCAGGATTAAAATAAAAATCATTCACTAACCTTTTGAAAATCTTCATCAGATGACAGTAATATGACATGTTACACAGTACATTTATGTTTTTTTCAATAATATGCAATTTATATCCATAAATCTCCGTTTACATTGACGCCATGTTCAAAAAATGCTCAAAATTGTCCGGAGAAATTATAGAAAGCTCCGAAAGATAACAGAAATACACATCATAAACTTTGAATAAATATACATGCTCTACATGTAGTTAGAAAGATACACTGCTTCTTAATGCAAACGCTGTGTTACGTTTATTTTTAACGTTACAGAAATCGCTCACTAGGCAATAATCTGAGGCAACGCTCAGACGTAAGCAATATTTCTCCGCTATGTTGGAGTCAACAGAAATACAAAATTACAACATAAATATTCCCTTACCTTTGATGGTCTTCGATCAGAATGTAGTGGAAGGAGTCATACTTACCCAATACATCGATTGGTTTCAAGTCGTGTGTCTTTGTATTAGCATATGCTAACACTTTCAGCTGAAATGCATCCAAAATTACTTCTGGTCCCGAACAGTTGCGCATCAAAACTTCAAAATTACATATTATATGTCAACTAAACTGGTCAAACTAAGTGCAGAATCAAACTTTAGGATGTTATAAACTAACAAAACAATTCTCAATTCAACCGGACAATCATACTTCTTCTCAGGCAAGCTGGAACAAAGGAAGCTCTGTGCCCAAAGTGCGCCCTAACGCACATGTATTTTCTCGCAACAGCCACTATTTTGCCTCCCAAAGGGTCAAAGCTCGCGGGATTTGCACAATTAAACGCTCTACTGAATGAGGACATCTAGTGGAAGACATAGAAAGTGTCTCCAGATCCATAGCTGGTTGGGAAGGGTGGGGGCGATGACGTCAAAGTTGCCCCAAGTTTCAGGCTTCCAAAACTAGTTTGGGAGATTGCCTGCCCTGTGAGTTCTGCTATACTTACAGACATATTTCAAACGGTTTTAGAAGCTTTAGAGTGTTTTCTATCCAATAATGATTATTATATGCATATATTAGCAATTTTGGACAGATTTGTTTTCAGTTTACTATGGGCACGCAATTCATCCAAAGGGGGCAGTATTATGCCTAGCCTTAACACGTTTTAACCCATAGGAAGTCCCACACAGTTGACTAGCCTAAATCCTCAATGGAAATGCCCAGGATAAAACTGGCGTTTCGATCTCTATGATACTAGCTACTGTCGTGACCACGGGAAATTCCAGAGATGGGACCAAGTCATTGTTTTACACGTCACAAGTAAGTCTCAAGTCTTAGCACTCAAGTCCCAAGTCAAGACAGGTGGTGATTCAGGGACAGGACCGAAAGAACAACATAACTGATTGTGACTATCTTCTCGCCCTGTGTCATACATACAGCGGGGAGAACAAGTATTTGATAACCTGCAAAATTGGCAGTGTTTCCTACTTACAAAGCATGTAGAGATCTGTAATTTTTATCATTGGTACACTTCAACTGTGAGAGACGGAATCTAAAACAAAAATCCAGAAAATCACATTGTATGATTTTTAAGTAATTAATTTGCATTTTATTGCAAGTATTTGATACATCAGAAAAGCAGAACTTAATATTTGGTACAGAAACCTGTTTGCAATTGAAGAGATCATACATTTCCTGTCATTCTTGACCAGGTTTGCACACACTGCAGCAGGGATTTTGGCCCACTCCTCCATACAGACCTTCTCCAGAACCTTCAGGTTTCGGGGCTGTCGCTGGGCAATACGGACTTTCAGCTCCCTCCACAAAGATTTTCTATTGGGTTCAGGTCTGGAGACTGGCTAGGCCACTCCAGGACCTTGAGATGTTTCTTACGGAGCCACTCCTTAGTTGCCCTGGCTGTGTGTTTCGGGTCGTTGTCATGCTGGAAGACCCAGCCGCGACCCATCTTCAATGCTCTTACTGAGGGAAGGAGGTTGTTGGCCAAGATCTCGCGATACATGGCCCCATCCATCCTCCCCTCAATACAGTGCAGTCGTCCTGTCCCCTTTGCAGAAAAGCATCCCCAAAGAATGATGTTTCCTCCTCCATGCTGCACGGTTGGTATGGTGTTCTTGGGGTTGTACTCATCCTTCTTCCTCCAAACACGGCGGGTGGAATTTAGACCAAAAAGCTCTATTTTTGTCTCATCAGACCACATGACCTTCTCCCATTCCTCCTTTGGATCATCCAGATGGTCATTGGCAAACTTCAAACGGGCCTGGACATGCGCTGGCTTGAGCAGGGGGACCTGCGTGCGCTGCAGGATTTTAATCCATGACGGCGTAGTGTGTTACTAATGGTTTTCTTTGAGACTGTGGTCCCAGCTCTCTTCAGGTCATTGACCAGGTCCTGCCATGTAGTTCTGGGCTGATCCCTCACCTTCCTCATGATCATTGATGCCCCACGAGATGAGATCTTGCATGGAGCCCCAGAACCGAGGGTGATTGACCGTCACCTTGAACTTCTTCCATTTTCTAATAATTGTGCCAACCGTTGTTGCCTTCTAACCAAGCTGCTTGCCTATTGTCCTGTAGCCCATCCCAGCCTTGTGCAGGTCTACAATTTTATCCCTGATGTCCTTACACCCTCTCTGGTCTTGGCCATTGTGGAGAGGTTGGAGTCTGTTTGATTGAGTGTGTGGACAGGTGTATTTTATACAGGTAACAAGTTCAAACTGGTGCATTTCATACAGGTAATGAGTGGAGAACAGGAGGGCTTCTTATAGAAAAACTAACAGGTCTGTGAGAGCCGGAATTCTTACTGGTTGGTAGGTGATCAAATACTTATGTCATGCAATAAAATGCAAATTCATTACTTAAAAATCATACAATGTGATTTTCTGGATTTTTGTTGTTTTGTCACAGTTGAAGTGTACCTATGATACAAATTACAGACCCAGACCTCTACATGCTTTGTAAGTAGGAAAACCTGCAAAATCAGCAGTGTATCAAATACTTGTTCACCCCACTGAATCTGTTGCTCCAAATGGCTTCAGGATGTCCACCAACTCCTGTGGTTCACTTGTGACACTTTTGTTCATCTGGTATTGTTCAAATCTGTAAGCATCTAAAAAAAATTTGAGCGGGGTAGTAGCACAATGTTGCCTTGTCTCAATCTTGGGTGCAATGATCACACTCCCGCACTGGCTGACTGTGTGGAGGCTCATTGATTTAACGTTATGTTAGCCTAGATGCTATACTAGCAAAGTTATATATAGTTCTCGGCTATATTAGCCACGACTTACCGTTCTTCGTGCAGCTTCAAATGGTGAAATAAAGTTGAAAGGTGTTGCGCACCCATCTGTAATTTTCTTCTCACACGTTTTGCAAGTTGCAGTATGTTTTTTGTTGACTACAGCGTAGTCTGTATATCCCAACATTATATTTTTGTGTATAATCTTTCCAGTTCCTCAATCTGAATTCACCCGCCAACGTTCCTCTGCACTGCCACGCGCAACTTTTTCTCCGCTGGCACCATTTGATTGGCTGCTGTCCGATTCAAACTTTAATCCGTTAAATGGACAGTTGAAGCGCTGCACACTTTTTTTAATAACATTTTTTAATATTTGGGCTTGTGGAGGGTACCAAGTCAGGTCAAGTCATAAGGCTCAAGTCCAGGTCACGAGTCAGTGGTGTTAAAGTTCAAGTCGAGTTGCAAGTCATCATATTTGTGACTCGAGTCCACACCTATGGTAAATTCACTGGCTATCTGCTCCGATTTCAAAGCACTCTCATCTGCGTGTGCCAGAGCACAGAAAAACTGATTAATTTATAAACGTACACCACCTGTTGAATATGACCAGCGTCAGTGAATGTTGGCAAAAAAAGGTAATTCAATTGTTGCCAGCAGTTAGTCACCAACTCTCTTAATAACATAAACAGCCTAACCAGCTCTGCTGGGGCGAGTAAAATGGTCATAGGGAGGTGTTCTCTCATTTGTGTCTTTCGCCAGTAAGCTTGGGTGCTTGACTGCCGTTGTGAGGTCAGAACGCTAGAATCAACCCTACTCCTCCGCCAGTGTCCAGTGTGCACTCTGAATTTATGAAAGGACAAAGTCTGAAAACGCTCAGTATAATGAAAGCCCAGAGCGCACTCTGGCACTCCAGAGTGAATTTATGAACACACCCTACATTGATTAAACAACTACACCAAAGAGTGTCTATTATATTGACAATATAGTCAAGTCAAACAGTATACAGTATGAAGGTAGATCACGCTTGTAGACGATGTCATGTTGACGTTGGCTAGCTAAGCTCATGCGCAGAAACACATCATTGGGTCTAATGGTAGTCTCATGTGCAGGCCGTCAACTCAAAGGCACTCCTTCATGGACGGCTTGTACATAAAGCATCCTCCAGTCAGGCTGCAAAGGCATCATTTCCCTCCTAAACTAACTTTAATGGCGAGAAGGCAAAAAAACAAACAGATAATATGCATACTTTCTTTAACAAACACAATTTTCCCACCACCATTTTCATACAATTTAGAATGTTGCATACACTTGTAGTCCAGCGGATATGTGAAATAATTGTTCTATTTTATGATACAAGTATCAAAATTGATACACCAATACTAGATACCTTAAGGAACATTACGATTGGAGGCAGTTTGGGAAGCAGGGATGCCAGCATTCTAGGTGACTACCTAATGAAGCTGGTTGAGAGAATGCCAAGAGTGCGCAAAGCTTTCATCAAGACAAAGAATGGCTACTTTGAAGAATCTCATTTGTTTAACACTTTTTTGGTTACTACAGGATTTCATGTGTTATTTAATAGTTTTGATGTCTTCACTATTATTCTACAATGTAGAAAATAGTGAAAATAAAGAAAAAACCTGGAATGAGCAGGTGTTCTAAAACTTTTAACTGGTACTGTATATTTTTACTCCGGACTCCGACATAGCTCGTACTAATTTTTCAATTTTCCTGAATTCCATTATTTTACTTTTAGATTTGTATGTTTTGTTGTGTATTGTTAGATATTACTGCACTGTTAGAGCTAGGAACACAAGCATTTTGCATACCCGCTATAACATCTGCTCAACATGTGTATGCGACCAATACAATTTGATTTGATATCTACCGTCTCCTGTGTTATATAGATGGGGCTGTGATCCTGGAGAGCCCTGCCATTCCTGTGACTGAGGGATATTTTGTGACTCTGCGCTGCGTATATGAAGATAAGAAAACGAAGAAAACATCCTCAAACTTCAGAGCTGATTTCCATAATGATGGATCCCTCATCATGACCAACACTACAGGGGAGATGACCATCCCTGCAGTATCCTAGTCAGATGAAGGGCTCTACAAGTGTAACAACCCTAAAGGGGAATCACCAGAGAGCTGGATGACTGTGACAGGTGAGCAATACTCTGCTCACACATTAGATCTTTATTTGAAGCGACGTATAGAAATGTGTCTTATTGTTGTGTGTGGTAATGGTCATGTAATTCGTTCCCCAGTTCCATCTTCAGCTCCAGGGCCAGCCCCATCTCCAGCAGTCCCAGTGTGGTCCATCTCTCTGCCCAGGCTGCTGTGTAGTCTACTAGTAGTGTCTCCTTACCTGCTGGTGACCATCATACTGGTAGTGAAATGCAACAGCCAGCAGAAGCATGGCTCGAGGTGAGAACCCTACCACATCTTAACTGTGTGTATTCACCTTTTATCCAATACTATGTGCTGTACAGGAATACTACTCAAATAGTTCATCTTGATAGAATGTCCTAGATCTTCTTAGTTACAATGGTATGTGGTCAGTGCGTGAGAAGTTTCTGTTCCCATCTCTGTATTATAGCTCAATCTGATGAAGAGAAGAAAAGATGTACTGTCATCACATAATCAGGATGGAATGTTACGCAACAACACACTTTATGGGAACCATGTTAATATGGTAACATCGGTGAACATTGTTAAAGAGAAGAGTAACCATGTTATTGTTGTTGTGTTGGAGTACACACACTACTGTAGGCCCATGTTCTGAGTCTGTGTCATGCTCCATTTAGCATTGCAAGGTTGTGTTGTGTTACAGGTCTGAGAGAGAGAGAGAGGGAGGGAGGGAGGGAGGGAGGGGGAGGGAGGGAGGGAGGGAGGGGGAGAAAGAAAGAGAAGCCTGACTGAAGGATGGGGGAGAGAAGAAGACCCCCCCCCACACACACACACACAAACACACACATACACTGTTAACACACACTTGTTTATCAGAATAGAGGATGTGCTGCTGTGTGGCTGGTTGTATATGAGCATATGCTGTGGTTAACCACTTTCTCTGTCCTGTATTCTGCTGCCTCCCTGCTCTACATGCTTCACTGCCAAAGCTGTAGCGGGCTAAAAAGCTACCGGTAAGTTAAAGCTGGACCACAAACATCAACAAGTAAAAAAATATATTTTTGTGTGAAGTTTCCAGAACTGTGGTTAGAACAGACTAACTTCCCTCAGTATTTACTGCACATGTCAATGTGTCACTGGTACAGGGAGACGTGTCATATTATGCCCCTGTTGAATGTCTTAAAGGTTTGCAGGTGTTTTTTAAATTGATATTTTAGAACTGATAACCAATAGCAGGCATCAGGCTTATTTTGTCCATGCTTTGCACAGCCTGAGGAAATGTATCTGATCATTTTACTGTTCACAGATGTACAATGTAATATGTTTCTATTTTTGTTTAAAAAACAATGGGATTTATAAACAAATAATCTGAGCTCCCGAAAGGACTGATCTCTATAATATATAAATCACTTTTGGAAAGCGTATATTCTAAACTAACCATTAAAAAAAAAATGGTCCACAGATCTAAGTGAATCTGAACAATTCTTTAATGTGAACAGAATATAGAATAATATGACCTTGGCATCCAAACCATCAATTTATACAATTTAAGTTTGTTCACAGACTGTATTTACCAACATTTTTTTATATTTTTTATTAAACTGGCCCCAAGTCCTGTTCATTGTGTCCCCTAAATCAGGTAGGCACATTCCTTGTGATGTGTAAGTGCCCTGAGTTAATGCTTCTGGAACAAAGTTAAAACATTTATTTCGAAGTGCATGAATGTAAATATTCAATGTATTGCATCTACTTAATTACTTAACAGTGATAGCTACTTGAATCTCTCAATCAATCAGAGACAATTACTGCTGGCAGGCAGCACTGCCAAAAAATATATATATATATTGGCTCTTTGATGGCATCACCTCACTCTCTCCCATTTAACCAGTGGATACAGTTACAAATAGAAGTTATAACATTAGACTATTGACAGAGAGAATGAATGGTGCAAGTCAAGGAACATTTGAGGCCTGGACAAGTATACTTTGTAAAGAATAATCTCAGCTAAAGCCAACAAATACATATACAGTGCCTTGCGAAAGTATTCGGCCCCCTTGAACTTTGCGACCTTTTGCCACATTTCAGTCTTCAAACATAAATATATAAAACTGTATTTTTTTGTGAAGAATCAACAAGTGATACACAATCTTGAAGTGGAACGACATTTATTGGATATTTCCAACTTTTTTAACAAATCAAAAACTGAAAAATTGGGCGTGCAAAATTATTCAGCCCCCTTAAGTTAATACTTTGTAGCGCCACCTTTTGCTGCGATTACAGCTGTAAGTCGCTTGGGGTATGTCTCTGTCAGTTTTGCACATCGAGAGACTGACATTTTTTCCCATTCCTCCTTGCAAAACAGCTCGAGCTTAGTGAGGTTGGATGGAGAGCATTTGTGAACAGCAGTTTTCAGTTCTTTCCAACCTAAGTGTATATAAACTTCCAACTTCAACTGTATTTTCATAATTTATACTTTTTAGCTTTCTTTGGATGGAGACATGTTGGATGGTTGGGGGTTGGGAGATTATGGGTGGAGGCTCACTTCCTTTTGGTTATTTTCCCTTACGTACTAAATCTATTCTAACTTTTTAGCTCTGTAATGATCAAAATGATCAGTACTTTGTACACTGAACAAAAATATAAATTTAACATGCAACAATTTCAAAGATTTTACTGAGTTACAGTTCATATAAGGAAATCAGTTAATTTAAATAAATTCCTTAGGTCCTAATCTATGGATTTCACATGACTGGGAATACAGATATGCATCTGTTGGTTAAAGATACCTTAAAAAATGTAGGGGTGTGGATCAGAAAACCAGTCAGTATCTGGTGTGCACAGACTGTTTTCTCTGCTACTGCACGGCAAGCGGTACAGGAGCGCCAAATCTATGTCCAAGAGGCTTCTAAACAGCTTCTACCCCCAAGCCATAAGAACATCTAATCAAATGGCTACCCAGATTATTTGCATTGCCCCCCCCCCTTTTCTATGGTGCTGCTACTCTGTTATTATCTATGCATAATCACTTTTATAAGTCTACCTACATATTACCCCAATTACCTCGACTAACCGGTGCCCCCACACATTGACTCTGTACCGGTACCCCCTGTATATATCCTCACTGTTGTTATTTTACTGCTGCTCATTAATTGTTACTTTTATTTGTAACTTTTTTAAGGTATTTTCTTAAAACTGCATTGTTGGTTAAGGGCTTGTAAGTAAGCATTTCACTGTAAGGTCTACCTACACCTGTTGCATTCGGGCATGTGACAGATAACATTTGATTTGATAGAGTTCATCAGGCTGTTGATTGTGTCCTGTGGAAGGTTGTACCATTCGTTATTCAATAGCTGTGCGAAGTTCCTGGATATTGGCAGGAACTGGAACACGCTGTCATACACGGCGATCCAGAGCATCCCACACATGCTCATTGGGTGACATGTCTGGTGAGTATGCAGGCCATGGAAGAACTGGCACATTTTCAGCTTTGTTTCAGAACATTAAATCCTCTGGCAATTCAATTGCACACTCCCTCAAAACTTGAGACATCTGTGATATTGTGTTGTGTGACAAAACTGCACATTTTAGAGTGACCTTTTATTGTCCCAAGCACAAGGTGTAATGATAATGCTGTTTAATCAGCTTCTTGATATACCACACCTGTCAGGTGGATGGTTTATCTTGGCAAATGAGAAATGTTCACTAACAGGGATGTAAACTAATTGTGTGCACACAATTTGAGAGAAATAATTGTTTTGTGCATATGGAACATTTCTAGGATCTTTTATTTCATCTCATGAAACATGGGACCAACACTTTACATGTTGCGTTTTAATTTTTGTTCAGTGTATTTATGTACGGTACCTTCAAAAAAAGGTTACAGGTACATAAAAATGGAAAATAACAAATGGAAAATAATAAATGGAAACTGAATTAACTGAATATGAAATTATGTTAATTTGTATATTGTATCTGTAACCCCCCCACCCCCACCACACTGAAAATAATTACAAAAATTACAATTATTATAATATATTTGTTGTAATAATGGTGTTAAAATTCCATAACATTCCCACTGGGGTCATGCATGTATTATACTTTAAATATAAGTTTAACCTAACAACAGCTCTAGGATCAGATTACTCTACCTACAATCCTGACCTGAACCCTGCATTGGAGGGATGATAAATATCTGACCCTGTTTTCAGGGTCAACTACCTGAAGCTGAGGGTAATTGGCAAAGCCTGGTAGGTAAATAGCACCATCTGGTAGTGACCAGGAGTATGGCAGCAAGAAGGCAGAGAGATAGCTAACCGCCATTTTCAACCTCACCAAAGAAGAACTCAACAACAATGAGTACACTGCAGCAAAAATACTCCTAAATGCACAAACAACTCCTCTGGTAGCCACTATATACTGTCCACCCGCAACAACACCCTCCAAAAAATTGATCGCTGCCCTTCTAGACAACAACGGCCATACCATCATAATGGGAGATTTTAATGCCAAACACATTGACTTCAACTGTGATACTACAAATCATGCGGGAAGAGTATCAAGGGATATCCTCGACAACACAAATCTGGCCATCCTCATCACCAACGAGCCCACACACATCCATTCTTCAACCTCCACGGCAGACATCCTTAATCTTGTCCTCTGCTCCCCGGACTTGGCTGCTAAACTCCTTAGCTTCTCCGTCAGTCATGTCATGGGAAGTGACCACCTTCCGGTCCTTGCCTCCTCCTCTCTCCAACTCCAACAAGCACCTGAAAAACAAAGATACAACTACAAGAAAGCAGACTGAGAAAAATACAGAAATTGCATTAAGATAACAAATATTGCAGTAACAACACAGAACCCCAAGGATTTGAACCAGCTGGCTGAGAGAATAGGGAGTATCCTCATCCAGGCCCGGGAAGAGACTATCTCACTTACCACAACCAGACTACCACAACAACAACTCCCACCACATATCCTCAGTCTCATCAAGAAAAAGAAAGATCCGGAGAGACTTTATTAGAACAAGAGCACCCAACCTGAAAACAGAAAACAGAAGTTAATCGGTTGCAGAATCACATCAGACATCAACTCACCCTCCACAAACAGAAACCGTGGACGGCCTTTTATCACCAGCTAGATGCAGACACCAACCCCCGGACCTTCTGGCAAAACATCTAAACAATTAACAGAGACAAAACCAATAATATCATACCTGTGCTAAAGTCTCAAAACCAACTCATCGAAGACAACGAAACAAAAGCAACATTATTCAGAAACCACCTACAAAATGTTCATTCTTGTCCCGACGATCCTCTCTTTGACAAAGACTGGAAAAACATTGTCGACAGAAATACAGAAAACAGTGTACACTTCAAATCCGACACCAGTAGACTATCCCCTCACCCGCTCTGTTACTATTGAAGAAATCAAAACTCACTTGAAAAAAAACAAAACAAAGCACCTGGGGAAGACAACATTGACAGCACACTCATCAAACAAGCACCTGATGAATACCTGCACCTTTCTAACCTCTTCACCACATGTCTCATGGAAGGCTACTTTCCCCTACCTTGGAAATCTGCAGTTGTCACAATGATCCACAAACCTTGCAAAGACCCATACAACGTCACAAGTTATAGACCAATCATCCTCCTCAGTCATGTCGGGAAGCTGTTTGAGAGAGTACTCACCCAAAGACTGAGCAGCCACACTGAGGAAATGGGCCTCCTTGGAATCCACCAAGCTGGCTTCAGGAAAACAAAATCAACCACCGATAACATTCTAAGACTGTCAGAGGACATCCTTCGGAACTTCAAGGAAAAATCCCTTACTCTGGTGGTTTCTTTGATACAGAAAAATAATTTGACAAGATGTGGCACAATGGGTTGTGTTACCGGCTTGCAGACTCCAATCTCAAACTACCACTCTCCGTCAGAAACATCATCACTAGCTTTCTCCAAATCGTACAATTAAAGTGAAGGCTTCCACAGCAATATCCTCACCTTTTACCCCTGAAGCAGGTGTCCCACAAGGGGCAGTTCTAAGCCCACTACTTTTTCTACTCTACATATCAGATATTTATTACCCTCCACCCACCATAGGTCAAGTCTCGCAGTTTGCCGATGACCTCTGCTACTGGTCCAACTCCAAATGTCCTCGACTTGCTGCAAAAAAACTCCAGAAGTCTATTGAAATGATCGAGACATGGTCTAACATGTGGCGAGTAAAATTGAACCCACAAAAGACCCAATGTGTCCTCTTCACAGGAAGCACCTGCAAAAAAAACCAGGAAACCCATAGATCTCAAACTCTACGGTGAAACAATAAAAGTAGAAAAAGAAGCAAAATTCCTTGGAGTCACCTTCCAGAAGAACATGCACCATATAGCGAACATAGAGAGACAGGGACAAAAAAGACTAAACCACCTAAAAACGCTGTGCGAAAGAAAATATGGAGCCTCACCTCAGAGTGCTGAAAGTCTACATCAGCTACATCCGATCTCTCTTTGAATACGCCCTGCCAGCCTGGATAACAGCTTCACCACAGCAGATGAATCGGCTACAGATCATCCAAAACATGGCAATAAAAATGGCTTACAGACTACCAAGATACATCAGCAATCACTACGTTAACAGCATATCTGGACTGACATCAATCAACAATAGACAGTCAATCATCAACAGAGCCACTCACAACCCATCACTGAAGGAAGCTGTGGGACAGGCCAGGGACAGACCTAGAAGAGAGGAAAGGGGAGAAGCAACATTTTTTGCTAAACAAAAATGCAATAAATACATAAATAAAAATACAAAAAAAAAATACAAAAAATTGTGTGTGTATGAAAGTGTGTAGATATATGTGAATGCACTCCTCAGCGCCCCCACCCCTCTCCTCCTGCACAGTTGTGAGCTATAATTTTTATTAAGTTTTTAAAAACGTTTTTAATTTTTTTAAACACCACAAACTCATGTCGGGGAAAGAAAAAGGTGAAACTAATCTACGCCTGTTCTGATACAAACCTTAGGGCATTTAGCCTCCGGGGATGCCTTGCTTGACCACACCTGCCCTGCCCTGCCTCTTCCACCAATCCATTTGTTTCTTATGGACAGAAAAGAGCAGAAGCTCTGAATTGTTCGATCAGGTCCATTGTTGTTTACTGGCTGCAGTCGGACCCTTCTCTGCATGCCACTCTACCTGCTATGCATGAGCAATACCAATATGTGGCAGCTCGATTTATCCTCCTCTGACTGATTTATATTTAATCAAATATGGACTTGATTGCCATTTCTGTCATATTGTGATTTTTTTTTAAATAATGAAGCTGTAGCTGGAAGGATACGTATACTTTTACTTTCCACACATTTTAAACAGCTACAATCTTGATCTTTGTGAAACTTACCTCATATCGCATCTCATAACAGACACGCTTCCCATTTTTGTATCACACCATTGATTCACATCTGGGAGGGGGTTGTAAACTAAGTTCTCGATATCAGACGTCGTTATTTATCAATAAAGGTGTATACCATTAAATATTGTAAATCTTTAAAATATAGCCTACTGTTTTTAGCAAAGTTGCAACTAAATGACCCGTATAAACCATTATAGATCATAAAAACATTCGGAAAAACACCCCTTATCTACGTTTTGAAACATCCCAATTAGGTTCAGCAAGTGCGTTGGGCGTGACTTTTTGACAGTCAATAGTTTCAACTTTTTTTTCGTGCACTTGAAGCGGGGAAAGTTTGCGCGGCAGTGTGTTTAATTTATTCTGTTTTAACGGTTTTAGAAATGGTGAGTATCTAGGTAAATCTGTGTTTTGGCAATGATCCAACCACAATACATATATATTCAATATGTTAGTGAACTAATGAACGAATTGCCCGGCCTCTACTGCATCTAGTGAACAGTTTTCTGAGACGCGGATCAAGTTAGCGAACTGATATTTTTTCGCTGTCCAATTTCTCGCAAAAGCGAGTTAAAGTTCCCTGACTTTAGCGAACTTGTAAGCTACAAGTGAAACATTTCTAGGTCATTATCTAAAATACTAACTAACATGCTTGATTAAACCAGTTGATATGCCAGTTTATTACAAGGTTAAGCATGTTTATAGCTAAGTAGGTAGTTGACATGGCTAGCTACCAGCTTTGGTGATGGTGGGTGCCTCCTAGTCTAGCTAGCCAGGGCCTTGGCACTGAAATATACTCGTTCATAAGGCAGCTAGTTGATATGTCGAAGTTGTAGTTAGCACAGATTAATAAAAAATTGTTAGGACTAATCCGTTTTTATATTAAATGGTTGGGAACTAGCTACCTAGCCGGGAACTGTCGGACAATGACAATATCCTGATTGCTGAAATATAAGTGGATTGTGCTCATGATTGTCAACGATTTCCCGCTTGCCTTTTTGAAATTATATTAGAGTGATTGAGTTTACCCAGGATATTAGCTAACTAGCGCCTTTCATCTGTGTCTGAGCTAGCTAGCTAGGTCAGTAGATTAACTTTATCTATCTTGATGATTGACGCCTACTCAGGTACTGGCCACAATGAATGCCTACAGTAGTTGGCTAATATCTTTCTGCCAACTTCTTCAGCAGGCTGTTGTGGTTGCTTATAGAAAAGTGCCAGGCAAATGAACTAGTGACCAATTAAATATTTATTTTCTCTTTATTCCAGGATATTCAGAAACAGAGAGATGGATTTCAGACATCCCTAAATTTGAAGCTGTCAAATGGTTATATTTTACCTGAAGGTAGAATGACACCAAACACACTTTTTGTTGGAGGAATCGACATGAAGGTGAATAACTAACTGCTATAGTGTATATTCTTGTCGTCTTTCTGCTGGCATTTCCATTTTTTTTTTTAAGTATTGACTTTTTATAGTGATTATTTTTTTAAACATTTTTTCTATTTTTATATTGACCCCTACACTGAGCTTGCAAGTAAGCATTTCACTGTACCGTTGACACCTGCTGTATCCTGTGCAAGTGAAAAATAAACTTTGATTTGATTACTTATTATGCAGAGCCTCCACATGGGAAGTTGCGTTGTCTATGATTAAGTGTGCTTTGGAGGGGGAGAGAATGTTTCACTGGGATAGTGTGTTCATTTGGCCTGCTCACTGGAATTAAACTGATCCTAAACCAAAAATAATTCCCTAATGGATACAATAAAGTCAACATCTAACTTGCTCATATTGCCCTTTTTTAGGTGGATGAGAATGAAATCCGGGACTTCTTTGCGAGATTTGGTGCAGTGAAGGAAGTGAAAATCATCACTTACCGCGGCGGCATCTGTAAAGGGTGAGTCCCAAATTAGTCGGCTTTAGTCAAGGCAATTGGATCCATTCAAATTAACCTGGCCTTATATGGAACAATGTCATTCTTTGTGTAGATATGGATTTGTTTACTTCAATGAAGATGTCGACATCCAAACCATTGTTGACGTAAGAACCATTCATTTAACATAATGCATCTTAAATGGAGTCAAGTCTTTAAAACTTTGCCTTCATTCTAATCACAAGCGAATGTGTTTTCTCTTCACCTTGTTTACTCTGCAGCAACAGATCAGTTTTAAAGGGCGGAAACTGAAGCTGGGTCCAGCAATCATGAAGGAAAGGAGCTCACGTGAGTTGCTTCACTTGTGTTCATTTTGTTAATCTGTGTGTTTGTAGTAGCTATTTGACCTTGTCTTTTGTACTCTATTGCCACTGCTGAAGTCTGGGTAGTGGTTAAACGTGTTCCAGGTCAACTACATTGCAGATGTTGCATAGCATCAACCAATGGTGGTGTGCCAGGTCATCGACTGCAGTCAGACATCCAAATTGCTACATCAAATGATGTGGTTAGCTGACCACATCTAGGCATTGTGCGATCTGGCATTCTGTTTGTTTGCCCCGCCCAGGTTCCATGCCGTCTCACCTGGCTGGTCAGGTCCCCTGGATGAGCCCCTCCCAGTACATCTACTGCACCTGCTGCTCTCCTGTGGGCGTGGCTCAGCCCTCACCTGTACTCAACGGGGGCAATCCCTACATCCAGGTAAGGCCCTGTCATCACCCCAAAGCCACTGGCTGGGTCCCAAATGACACCCTATTCCCTACATAGTACACTACTTTTGACCAGTTCCCAGGGTGCCTTTAAGAACACACTGTTGCAAGATGGTGCCAAAGAACATGGCTAATGTTTTACATTCTTCTAACAAATTGTTTTTTTGTGTAACTTATTTTGTACATAATGTTGTTGCTACTGTCTATGACCGAAAATAACTTCTGGACATCAGAACAGTGATTACTCACCTTGGACTGGAAGAAACTTTTTCTTTTATCGAGTCCGACAAAGTATATACTGCTTTCACTGGAACAGGCCCAGATCCCTGTAATTTGCTTGAATAAAAGACGCAGGAAATGGGGCTGCAGATAGGGCTGCTTTCTGAGAATCGGTAGGTGAGCCAGTAAACTCCCACTGCACGGTAGCAAGAACAACGGATGGCAATCATTGGAAAATAAAATTTATGACCTACGATTAAGATTATCCTACCAACGGGACATTAAAAACAGTAATATTATGTTTCACCGAGATGTGGCTGAACGATGATACGGATAATATATAGCTGGCGGGCTTTTCTATGCACCGACAGAACAGAGAAGCGACGTCTGGTAAGACAAGGGGTGGGGGTGTGTGTCTTTGTCAATAACGGCTAGTCCGAGATGTCTAATATTAAGGAAGTCTCGAGGTATTGCTCGCCTGAGGTAAAGTACCTTATAATAAGCTGTAGACCACACTATTTACCAAGAGTTCTCATCTATATTATTTGTAGCCGTCTACTTACCACCACAGAACGAAGCTGGCACTAACACCGCTCTCAACCAACTCTATAATGCCATAAGCAAAGAAGAACATGCTCACCCAGAAATGGTGCTCCTAGTGGCTGGGGACTTTAATGCAGACAAACTTAAATCAGTTTCACCAAATGTTTACCAGCATGTCACATGGCAACCAGAGGGGAAAAAATCCGATACCACCTTTACTCCACACAGAGATGCATACAGAGCTCTGCCCTGCCCTCCATTTGGAAAATCTGACCATAATTTGATCCTCCTGATTCCTGCTTACAAGCAAAAACTAAAGCAGGAAGTACCAATGACCCCCCCCCCCTCAATACGGAAGCGGTCAGATGACGCGGATGCTACACTACAGGACTGTTTTGCAAGCTACGACTGGAATATGTTCCGGGATTCATCCAATGGCATTGAGCAGTACACCACCTCACATGCTGACCAGACACGTCGCGTGCGCGAGCGTCGCAAAATAAATTTTGAAATCCATGTTATTCAATTATTGCACCAACACTGCTCTCACGCGCCAACAAGCGTCTGCGATGCCAAGGGCTAAAATAGAAGTCATTCCTATTTCTGAAGCAGATCGCACTGAAGGTCCTGCCTCTACAATCTCCTCATTGCTTTATAGAAGCAGGTACCCACGTGCCATCCCCTCATTGGTTATACCCACGTGGGTGATTGAAAGACGAAACGTTTTGCCGGTTGTCGTGATAAAAGTGTAGATGACAATCACCATATAAGTTCAAACATGAAAAAGCCTGGAAGGAGGAGAGATGACTAGAAACGATTCGGTTGGCCGTGTTGTGTGGATTAATTGTCGGAGTAGAAGTCCTTGTGCATTTTAGGTAAAATAACAACTCAATGTTTATATCCCAGGACAAATTAGCTAGCAACAGCAAGCTAGCTAAATAAGACAAATTAACTAGCAAGCTAACTAGCTAAATTGCCATACATGATTTATGCTTTTTGACCTATCCCCAAATGAATGTCATTGGTTCAGAGTTTGTTTTGATATTTTAACCTGCGAGTCGTAATCGCATTTGGTGTAGGGGAACAAAATAAATTTATGCACGATAGCGCATGCGCGCAGCCGGTTTGGGTCCCGTGTCAGTCTTCGGCTTCATCAATAAGTGCATCGTCGACATCGTCCCCACAGTGACCGTACGTACATATCCCAACCAGAAGCCATGGATTACGGGCAATATCCGCATCGAGCTAAAGGTTAAAGCTGCCGCTTTCAAGGAGTGGGAGACTAATCCGGACGCTTTTAAGAAATCCCACTATGCCCTCAGATGAACCATCAAACAAGCAAAGCGTCAATACAGGATTAAGATTGAATCCTACTACACAGGCTCTGACACTTGTCAGATGTGGCAGGACTTGAAAACTATTACAAACTACCAAGGGAAATCCACACACGAGCTGCCCAGTGACGTGAGCCTACCAGACAAGCTAAATACCTTCTATGCTCGCTTCGAGGCAAGCAACACTGAAGCATGCACGAGAGCACCAGCTGTTCTGGATTACTGTGTGATAACGCTCTCGGTAGCTGACGTGAAAACCTTTTTTAAACAGGTCAACATTAAGAAAGCTGCTGGGCCAGATGGATTACCAGGATGTGTATTCAAGGCATGTGCGGCCGAACTGTCAAGTGTCTTCACTGACATTTTCAACCTCTCCATGACAGAGTCTGTAATACCTACATGTTTCAAGCAGACCACCATAGTCCCTGTGCCCAAGGAAGTGAAGGTAACCTGCCTAAATGATTACCGCCCCGTAGCTCTCACGTCGGTAGCCATGAAGTGCTATGAAAGGCTGGTCATGGCTCACATCAACAGCATCCTCCCGGATACCTTAGACCCACTCCAATTTGCATACCACACCAACAGATCCACAGATGATGCAATCTCACGCCACATTGCCCTTTCCCACCTGGAAAAAAGGAACACCTATGTGAGAATGCTGTTCATTGACTTCAGCTCAGCATTCAACACCATAGTGCCAACGAAGCTCATCACTAAGCTAAGAACTCTGGGACTAAACACCTCCCTCAGCAACTGGATCCTGGACTTCCTGACAGGCCGCCCCCAGGTGGTAAGGGTAGGCAACAACACGTCTGCCACACTGATCCTCAACACTGGGGCCTCTCAGGGTTGTGTACTTAGTCCCCTCCTGTACTCTCTGTTCACCCACGACTGCGTGGCCAAACACGACTTCGACACCGTTAAGTTTGCTGATGACACCGACAATGACGAGACGGCCTATAGGGAGGTCAGAGAACTGGCGGTGTGGTGCCAGGACACCAACCTCTCCCTCAAAAGGCGGGCCGTACAGGCCCTCATTAACATCGAGGCTGTAGTGGAGCGGGTCAAGAGTTTCAAGTTTCTTGGTGTCCACATACACAACAAACTATCATTGTCCAAACATGCGAAGACAGTCGTGAAGAGGGCAGGACAAAACTTTTTCCCCTTCAGGAGAAGATTTGGCATGGGTCCCCAGATCCTCAAAAGGTTCAACAGCAGCACCATCGAGAGCATCCTGACCGGTTGCATCACCACCTGGTATGGCAACTGCTCGGGATCTGACCATAAGGCGCTACAGAGGGTAGTGTGTACAGCCCAGTTCATCACTGGGGCCAAGCTTCCTGCCATCCAGGACCTACAGTTGAAGTCGGAAGTTTACATACACCTTAGCCAAATACATTTAAACTCAGTTTTTCATAATTGCTGACATTTAATCCTAGTAAACATTCCCTGTCTTAGGTCAGTTAGGATCACCACTTTATTTTAAGAACGTGAAATGTCAGAATAAAGTGATTTATTTCAGATTTTATTTCTTTCATCACATTCCCAGTGGGTCAGAAGTTTACATGCACTCAATTAGTATTTGGTAGCATTGCCTTTTAAATTGTTTAACTTGGGTCAAACGTTTTGAGGAGCCTTCCACAAGCTTTCCACAATAAGTTGGGTGAATTATGGCCCATTCCTCCTGACAGAGCTGGTGTAACTAAGTCAGGTTTGTAGGCCTCCTTGCTCGCACATGCTTTTTAAGTTCTGCCCACAAATGATCTATAGGATTGAGGTCAGGGCTTTGTGATGGCCACTCCAATACCTTGACTTTGTTGTCCTTAAGCCATTTTACCACAACTTTGGAAGTATGCATGGACAGGCAAGCTTCTAAAGCCTTGCCTGTCCATTTGGAAGACCCATTTGCGACCAAGCTTTAACTTCCTGACTGATGTCTTGAGGTGTTGCTTCAATATGGGGCGGCAGGGTATCCTAATGGTTAGAGAGTTGGGCTCGTAACCGAAAGGTTGCAAGTTCGAATCCCCGAGCTGACAAGGTACAAATCTGTACTTCTGCCCCTGAACAGGCAGTTAAACCACTGTTCCTAGGCCGTCATTGAAAATAAGAATTTGTTTTTAACTGTCTTGCCTAGTTAAATAAAGATAAAATAAAAAATATTTCCACAATTTTCAATCCATCTATTTTGTGAAGTGCACCAGTCTCTCATGATGCTGCCACCCCCTTGCCTCACGGTTGGGATGGTGTTCTTCGGCTTGCAAGCATCCCCCTTTTTTCCCAAACAGAACGATGGTTATTATGGCCAAACAGTTCTATTTTGTTTAATCAGACCAGAGGACATTTCTTCAAAAAGTACTGTCCCCATGTGCAGTTGCAAACCGTAGTCTGGCTTTTTTATGGCGGTTTTGGAGCAGTGGCTTCTTCCTTGCTGAGCAGCCTTTCAGGTTTTGTCGATATAGGACTCGTTTTACTGTGGATATAGATACTTTTGTATCTGTTTTCTCCAGCATCTCCACAAGGTCCTTTGCTGTTGTTCTGGGATTGATTTGCACTTTTCGCACCAAAGTAGGTTCATCTCTAGGTGACAGAACATGTCTCCTTCCTGAGCAGTATGTAGTCTGCGTGGTCTCATGGTGTTTATACTTGCATACTATTGTTTGTACAGATGAACATGGTACCTTCAGGCGTTTGGAAATTCCTCTCAAGGATGAACCAGACTTGTGGAGGACTACATTTTTTTTCTGAGGTCTTGGCTGATTTCTTTTGCTTTTCCCATGATGTCAAGCAAAGAGGCACTGAGTTTGAAGGTAGGCCTTGAAATACATTCACAGGTAATACTCCAATTGACTAAAATGATGTCAATTAGCCTATCAGAAGGTTCTAAAGCCTTGACATAATTTTCTGGATTTTTCCAAGCTGTTTAAAAGGCACAGTCAACTTAGTGTATGTCACTTCACCCTCACCTACATGTCCAAATTACCTCAACTAACCTGTACACTGACTCGGCACTGGTACCCACTGGAATTGTGAGAAAATCGGTCTTAACAATTTTTGGGAAAATTACTTCATGCACAAAGTAGATGTCCTAACCGACTTGCCAAAACTATAGTTTGTTAACAAGAAATTTGTGGAGTGGTTGAAAACCAAGTTTAATGTCTCCAACCTAAGTGTATGTAAACTTCCGACTTCAACTGTATATAATAGGCGGTATCAGAGGAAAGCCCATAAAATTGTCAGACTCCAGTCACCCAAGTTATAGACTGTTTTCTCTGCTACCGCACGGCAAGCTGTACCGGAGCACCAAGTCTAGGACCAAAGGCTCCTCAACAGCTTCTACCCCCAAGTTTTATAAGACTGCTGAACAATTAATCAAATCTCCCCTGGACTATTTACTTTGACCCCCCCCCCCCCCAAGCTCCCTTTTGTACAGTGCTGCTGCTCGTCGTATATTATCTATGCATAGTCACTTCACCCTCACCTACATGTCCAAACTACCTCAACTAACCTGTGCACTGCACACTGACTTAGTACCGGTACACCTGTATATGACGTCATTGTTCTTATTGTGTTACTTCGTATTTCTTTTTGACTTTGGTCTATTTGGTAAATATTTTCTTAACTGTTCTTGAACTGCACTGTTAAGGGCTTGTAAGTTCACATTTCACTAAGGTCTACACTTGTTGTATTTAGCGCATGTAACAAAAAAAGTTTGATTTGAAGATGGGCTTGGATCAGTTCACACTTTTGGACTAATAGTGGTCCCAAAAGTGCATCTGCCCACCATGTTCAGTAGGGAAACACTGGACGTTGCAAATAGAAATGTCCCGAATAGAGCTGATGGGATTCCTTATTCTAGATGTCAGAGGCATGTTTTTTTTCTACATAACATTCCACTAAGCTGTTCTCTGCTGAACATGGCCCAAGAAAACTACACACGTGCTCCTAAAATTACACCAGATTGACAGTTGACCATCTTATCTTACGCTGAGGGAATATAGATATTATAGTATTAGTTTTTCCCTCTTTTCTCAGCCTTACTCGTATAACGGCCTTCAAGGAGTCATGATGCCACAGATGCCCATGAGCTACTCACAAACCGCCTACGCGTACCAGGTAAACACAAACTTGTACAGGCAGAGAACCTATTAATAAAACAACTTTATTGTCCTCTGGAGAAAACACGCAATACAACATGACACATTGAGTATCAACAATATAATATACTAAACTAATATACATGTGTGATGCTAGATGCCTAGACCACCTACATACATCTGACATACTGTAACATAGCATGATAGACAGTCCCACCTGCTCCACATCCTCCATATATTCCCAGAGGAGGCATAAAAGGATGCTTATGTGTTCTTGTATGTCTGACCTTTGACCCCCTGCTCCTCCCCCAGTACGCCTCACCACACTGGACCGGGGAGCAGAGGACACGTCTTGTCAACCAGGTGACGCTCACGTCTTCTGAATGACTCTATACCTTTTGGTTACTGTTAAGAATGCATGACCAGATATGTAATTGTATTTGAACTGATTGGAATGTTTGTACCGTCTGTATTGTTGGCTGGTCAAGTCATGGCCACTGGGTGGCAGTGTTTGGTAAAGCTTATATTGTCGTGTTGGTGTGAGTCCTTTTGAGCTCACAAACAGTACCATCCGCCAGTCTGTATCAGTAATTCATGTGTAGGCTAAGGATGACGGATTTTCTTCAAGGGTGTTTTTGCTGTAATAGCTCCTGTGTTAAGGTTCACTGTGGTTGTTTCAGCCGGCTCATTATTTGATGTGATGTGGTGCACCGTTTCCAGAACTTTGTGGACTGTGGAGTCCAGACTCTGCTGACTCTGCTGTAGCCCACTGACCCTCCGGTACCAGGTGAGCGCATACATACACACCCTGACCCTCCCAGTGTACCAGGTGAACACACACACACCCTGACCCTCCCGCTAGGGCTGTCCACGACAAAAGAAAATCTTGGTCGACCGAGTCGTCCTGTTCTTAAATCAATCGATTGGTCTTTTTTTAAACTTATTTTTCCATATAGACAAACACCTTATGTGTTTGAATAAAACCAACTACATATGCAACTAGATTGACTGAAGCTTTAAGCACACTGTTTGATTAAATAATTAAGACACAAATTACTCAGAGACCGATGGTCACGCTGTTTAAAAAGAGGGTCTGTGTGACTGGCGCACGTTGTCTCGCTCTCCTCCCTACTGCAGTGAAAAGGCACCACAGCAAGTGTTTATTGTGCTCTCCGTGCTGAAGCTGCTAAATCATTTCAGCCATTTAGTTTCTTGTTTCTGACTGAAAAGGCACTGCATCTCATTGCTAGAGTCGTCACTACAGACCCTGGTTTGAAATCTGGGTTTATCAAAACCGGCCATGATTGGGAGTCCCATAGGGCTGTATACAATTGGCCCAGCGTCGTCCGTGTTGGGGGAGGGTTTGGCCGTGGTAGGCCGTAATTATAAAATAAGAATTTGTTCTTAACTGACTTGCCTTGTTAAATAAAGGTTTTAAAAAAAAACACAAAAAAAACAAACAATGGGCCTGACCTATAGCCTATCATTATCACATCAATAAATTGGCTATAACAAACTCTCAACACAGTAACACGTGACAGCAAAATGGATGCAGAGGACGTGAAAAATAAACTGGATATGGGCGAATGTTTACTGGTTGCTTGGGGGAAAGTCAGATCTGTGGAAGACATTTGACTTAGTTGTGGAAACTACTGGAGATAAAGAAAAAGGAGGGTATATGGTGGAGGTTGACCGATTATGATTTTTCGAAACCGATTAATCAGCCGTTTTTATATATGAAATAATGACAATTTCAACAATACTAAATGAACAATAAACACTTATTTAACTTAATATAATACATAAATAAAATCTATTTGGTCTCAAAGAAATAATGAAACGCGCTCAATTTGGTTTAAAAAATGCATAAACAGTGTTGGAGGTGAAAGTAAAAGTGCAATATGTGCCATGTAAAAAACTAACGTTTAAGTTCCTTGCTCAGAACATGAAAGCTGGTGGTTCAATATTCCCAGTAAAGAAATATTAGGCTGCTGTTATAGGAATTATGACGCGTCAACTATTTCTTTCTATACCATTTGTATTTCATATACCTTTGACTATTGGATGTTCTAATAGGCACTTTTGTATTGCCAGCCTAATCTCAGGAGTTGATAGGCTTGAAGTCATAAACAGCGCTATGATCAAAATTGCTAAGAGCTGCTGGCAAATGCAGTAAAGAGTGAATGAATGCTTATGAGCCTGCTGCTGCCTACCACCGCTCAGACTGCTCTATCAAATCATAGGCTTAATTATAATATAATAAACACACAGATACGAATGAGCCTTAGTTTCCGGATTTGACCATATTATTGACCTATCATTTGGAAACAAAACATTTATTTCGGTGAAATACGCAACCTTTCTGTATTTTATCAAACGGGTGGCAATCTTAAGTCTAAATATTGCTGTACATTGCACAACCTTCAACGTTATGTCATAATTATGTAAAATTCTGGCAAATTAGTTTGCAATGAGGCAGGCAGCACAAACTGTTTAATATACTCTGACTCTGCGTGCAATGAATGCAAGAGAAGTGACACAATTTCCCTAGTTAATATTGCCTGCTAACATTAATTTCTTAACTAAATATGCAGGTAAAAAAAATATACTTCTGTGTATTGATTTTAAGGCAAAAGATGTTTATGGTTAGGTATATTCGCGCAACGATTGTGCTCTTTTCGCAAATGCGCTTTTGTTAAATCATCACCCATTTGGCGAAGTAGGCTGTGATTCGATGATAAATTAACAGGCACTGCATTGATTATATGCAACAAGCTAGTTAACTACACATAGTTGATGATATTACTAGGTTAACTAGTGATTATGTGAAGATAAATTTAATGCTAGGAACTTACTTTGGCTCCTTGCTGCACTCGTAACAGGTGGTCCGCCTACCACGCAGTCTCCTTGAGGAATGCAATGTAATCGGCCATAATCGCCGTCCAAAAATGCAGATTTACCGATTGTTATGAAAACTAGAAATTGGCCCCAATTGATGCCGATTAATCGGTTGACCTCTAGTATAGGAGCAAGTGTTGCGTGAGTTGTGTGCCAAACAGTTGCTGTTCGATTACTATATTTTGTCTGACCATTTGGAACAGTGTAAACAACACTAAGTGTATATATAAAGCCTTTATTACAGCAGACAAACAGGCTAATTATTCAAAGCTTGCTTTGTTATTTAATTTTAAAATAAAAATACTTGATTGCGTTTCAAAGCATGAATGTCTTGTATGCTCTGATGGCATGAACGAATGATTGGTACAATAGCCTATGTATTGAAATATAGACCTAAGTTACGGTATTAAGACTAAACAGGATGCGCTCCTACAGCTCAATGGTGGTTATACAAGGCTGTTATACAAAGCGTACTAATGATAACAGCATGTCTTAATATTATGATCATAATAATAATTGTAATAACAATAAGGAGATCACGATAAACGAGGGTATATGAGCGAGAGCTGCGTGTATATTGTGTGTGACCAACAGGTGCTGTTTCACAATATTTTTTTGCCTGGTATTGAACAGCGTAAACAATAAGTAATATCAGTCTTCTAACTGATTTTGTTTATTTTTTCAAGCCTTTATTACAGCATAGCCAAGATTTAATAAGAAACAAATCTGTTAAATTGCTTTATCCTGAATTTTGCCGTTGCATGAGGCTTGGTGCTCATGGAATCATTAAGCTCTTAAACAAACACTCAAACAGACAACAGAAGCAAGATCTGTTTTTATTTCTGTAGATATATATGAATGATTTATAAAGCCAGGCACATTTTAAGTTGGGCTATTAATTATAGATCTAATGAAGTTGGTTTCCTCTCCTCCATTTTCTTAGATAATTAGGCTGTTGCTTCTCTGCTGCTGCTGCCTCCGTCGCATTGTTCTCAATCCCAATATGCTGGTTAACTTTGCTAATATGCATTTAGCAACATAGGGAAAGGCGCCGATTCTGCGGCGCGACCGTATCCAACGCAGGAGAAAGCGCATTTGTTGTAAAATATTAGATTTGTTAGTGTTGCACCATTTATTTTTACCCAAATATAACGTGGTGAGACATACTGGGGGAGGAGCAGGGGGTCAAAGGTCAGACATACAAAAACACATAAGCATCCTTTTATTCCTCCACTGGGAATATGGAGGATGTGGAGCAGGTTACCCAGATACAATTCCAGTATCACATGTCTTGTTAATGGACTGTGCCATCCCCACAGGTTCCGCAATGGATTAGTCCACCGAGACAGGAGTCCTGTGTACCATGATGATTATTTTTTATTTTATTTTGCGACTGAACGACTAAAGATACCTCGGTCAGCCTATCGCCCAAACAATAGACCACTTGACTAAATGTGGTCAGCCCAAGTGAGCACACACTGACTCTCCCACAGAATCAGGTGCTCATACACAGACCCCCCAACCAGGTGCTCATACACACACTGACCCTCCCACTGAACCAGGTGCTCATACACACACTGACCCTTCCCCACTGTACCAGGTGCTCATACACACACACACTGACCCACTGTACCAGGTGCTCATACACACACACTGACCCGCTGTACCAGGTGCTCATACACACACACTGACCCTCCCCCGCTGTACCAGGTGCTCATACACACACACACTGACCCTCTCCCGCTGTACCAGGTGCTCATACACACACACACTGACCCTCTCCCGCTGTACCAGGTGCTCATACACACACACACTGACCCTCTCCCGCTGTACCAGGTGCTCATACACACACACACACTGACCCTCTCCCGCTGTACCAGGTGCTCATACACACACACACACTGACCCTCTCCCGCTGTACCAGGTGCTCATACACACACACACTGACCCTCTCCCGCTGTACCAGGTGCTCATACACACACACACTGACCCTCTCCCGCTGTACCAGGTGCTCATACACACACACACTGACCCTCTCCCGCTGTACCAGGTGCTCATACACACAGACCTCCTGCTGTTTTAGCTCTTTCTATACGTCTTTCCTTTCTCCTCTATGGTCTCTGACCATCTCTTCATTGTTCTTACAACTCTTCTCTGTTCTCTACCTCCAGTTTGCAGTGATATCTTCTCACAAAGATATTAGTATTAAGTGCTGATTTGAAAGCTCCAAGTGAATTGTCTGCAGTTCTTTCATAAAAAAAAGCATTGTCTGTCTGTTATGGATGATGACAATCTGTCCATCCTGAAGAACCTTCTATCCTCTTTCCTCTTGTCAGACTGGCCAGTCCTAGTATCTCAATTTGTCTTCCCGCGATTCCTCGCTTCTTTCTCAACCGTATTGATAGGAGATGGACCCAAGGTCATTCTGAATGCAATTTGAGGAGAGAGAATGCGAGGAATTGAGGAAAGACCAATTGAGATACTCAAACTGTCCACACAATCTGACAACTAAAGGAAAGAATCGCCTACTTCTCAACCCATTGGCTTGGATGGTCAGAGGAGAGGGACCTCTGACCGTCTCATCCAATGGGTCTTGAAGGTGAGAGGATGTGAGGAATTGAAAAAGCCCTATAATCCTAGCTGATGTTGGCTGAATGCTTGTCTGTTTCCTGTCCACCACAGGGGGTGATGTGTGCCAGTCTGCACTGCGACAAGATGACATCCTGGCCTTTGGAGTGCTAGAAGCAACAAACTTAAAAAATATACATTACCAGGATGCTTTCTCTCCCTGACATCCCTCCCTCGCTCGCTTTGAGACCCATTTTAACACACCGACCGTGGCAGCTCAACACTTGCACCTGATGGGCGTGGTCACTGACTGTGCTCCATGATTGGCTTGGCTAGGACCACGGTCCTGGGGTTTGGACCGCTTTTAAACCACCTCAACCACTGTCACGCAGGGAAGAGGAAGTAATTTTGGTGCCTCAGCATTTTCATAACACAAGGCAATGTGTGGTGTCACTTTTTTCTTTTTTAGTTTGTGGTTTTTTTTTTTTTTTTTGATTGTCCCAAACCAGAAGACTTTTACGCTCACCTGTGCATATTTATATTTTATTTTGTACTATTTATGTTGAAATTATTTTAATGTCGGTTTGTTTGGGTTTAAGCTTTTAGCGGGGCCTCTGTACATAGATTTGTAATACAGTAAATTCATCTTTAGAATAGTGAGATCGATTAACTTTCCCTTTATTAATTCACGTTCCATCCCCATACTGCTTCAATTTAAGAAACTAGTGCGTTGAATTATTATGAGGGCAGCATTGGGCACAACACTAACACATTTTTCAGGTACTATTTTTTTTGTTCCTGTCTTAATAATCTACTTTAGTCACCATTTTGTTTTCCATCACTGTATTCCAAGTGCCTGCCTGCTTTTCTGTTAAGGGGGGTTTATTTAGAATTGGGATGCACTGGTATCTCGAGTGTTGCTGTTTCCAAAGTTATGGATCCTTTTATTGTGGCACTGGTCAATGTTTCTTAGGTTATGTCCCAAATGGCACCCTGTTCCCTATTTAGTGCTCTACTTTTGACTAGGTCCCTGATCAAAAGTAGTGAACTATATATGGTACCATTTGGGGAGTTGACTTGGACTGTTCCAGCTCTTCCAAGAGGAAAATCACTGCGTCAATTTCCCATGAAGGTGTTGATAAACTACTTTTATAATGCAGCCTGGGTCGGGAAAACTTTTTTAATTTTAATTCACTCCAATTAAGGACATAACTAAAAGCAATGTGTTCCATCACTATAGTTTGAAGTTCACTTTATTGAGAGAAATTGTTGCACTGATTTTATTGTTTCAGAAGAGGGTTTTTTTTGTTTTTTTGAGATGGTGTCATTTTGATTTCATGAATGGAAAAACCCTGATGTAATCACGTTTCAGGCCAATGGGTTAACTGGGTGCATTTAAATGGGATAACATTTGGATACATCGGGTCATGGGTGGGATTTCATATCTGTAACATCCAGCGGTTTTCCCAGGTGTATGTGGACGTAAGGTTTTGCCTGCCCTGGATAACCTCTTCTAAATGTACCCTTGGCATGCATAGTTGTACCTTGTCATGGATCTCTTGGTTTAGTTTTCTTTGTCAATTCTCCTGACTAATGCTATTCGGTACCCAAAGTTGTTTAAAATGGCACCCTATTGCTTATAGTGCACTACTTCTCTGGTCAAAAGTAACATTTGGGATGTAACCTAGCCATTGATCTTAAAGCAATCTAATCATGTTGATGGGAATATGATGGTTAGAGCTTTTCTAGATCACTGTACTGGTTTAAGTTGGGTTCTTGTTGAGGTGTTCTTGTTGAGGTGTTCATGTTAACAATTTAAGGTTTGGATTTTGTTTAAAAAAAATATATATATACACAAATAAATTTGAATTAAGTAATCACACACTCGTACTTTACTGAAAGCTGTAATTGTTTCTTGACCGTTGTACTGTATACCATCAGTCCAATTTTCAAGTGGACATTAATCCCCAGTTTCAATCCATGACCCTTGGAGCTTTATTTCCCAGATGAGTACACTGTTTCTGAAGTATTTTTCTGTCTACTGTTGTGCAGAAGTGCTCCTGTCTTCACTGTGGACTGGTTGCCATCTGAAGTTTGTTGTTGGTCAAGACCCAGAGTGTGATCCAAAGTCCTCCGATTCCTTTATGGTCAAAGCTAAATGGAAGTATGAAGCTGAACCTGACTTAAGTCAGCTTTGGGGAAGGTACGCTGTTTGATCTATTCCACAATTTGTGACCCGGGGTGGTTTTGTTAGTGCACACCTAGAAAAATGCGTTGCAACATAAACTAGCATTTATTATTGGGTAAGTTCAGGTTAGTCCTTCCCTGATTTGGCATACACTCCAAAAGTGGCTGCTGGTTGGTCACAGCTGCTTTTCTGTCAAGGCTAATCAGACTCTTCTGGTCACAGACCATTTTGTCACAGACAGCAGCATGCTGGTGTATGTACCTATGCTCCCTGGGGGGCCTGCCCCCTTCACAGACAGGCTGCTCTGAATTATGGAGTAGTCTGATAGGCTTTATGAAATATGAATTCATAACGGCAATCCACGCCTAACACACCCTGCACAACTTCCATACAAACCCATCAACATGCTTTGAGTCTGTCAACATCAAGTCTTCTGTCCATGACTGACTGACTGAACACAGACAATGTCCCACACACACTCAATTTCCATACAGACATAGTTAAAGACAAAAGCAACCTAACGTGCTCCTTATAGTCCAAGGACTACATATTCTGTGACTGAAATAACAATTAGAAAAACTTCTGATGCTCAACCAATTTCCCACCTTGCACCTTGTATATGCTAACTCAACATTTAGTTGACCCTGAACCCCCCCCAAAAAAAATAAAAAATAACCTAATGTCCAGTGGCGATTTTAGCATGTAAATCTTGTTCGAACAAACTCAGGATTTTTTTTTAATGCATGACAAAGTCACTACACATACCAATACATTAATTGCACTATAATTGTGAAGAAATGGTGCCCACAAACTCTTAGGTCACTCATAAAGCTACCCCAACAGTAGTCCCAACATTTTACCGCGGCTACACCTGGCTATCCGGAGAGCCTTGTCTGGCAGGGAAACAGTTCATTCAACCTCATTTACTGCCTTTAAAAAAACAGCTGATATGGAAGACTTGCTTAAACACGTGGTTTCTACTGACAATTGAGATGTACACACTATGACATAAGGGGACGACGAGTGGATAAGAGGCAATTCGTGATTTCTATTAAGATATTAATGAGCGAGCAAGGACAGACGTCAATATTACTATTTGTTCAGAACTTTTGAAATGTACAGCGACAGAATTCAGAACATGGCCTGTTCCTACTGTATTCTCCCTGTATGTCACTTATTCCCGGAGACCCCTCAAAATAAAGATTATTATGTTTCCAAGCCCTTCCAGAAACAATGCGTGTTAATGTTCAGGCGGAGTGTTGGGGCTCAAAACTCCCCTGTACAGAAGACGCCTTTGTCCAGTGACACTTATGTGTAATGAAACTGAGTCATGATCAAGTGCTAAAACAGACCTACAGCACTTGCTATAACATGCGCTTATGACATTTCTAATAGAGTAATTGAGCTTGCCATTTTATTCACTCATTGTGGCTTCCTCTTCACTCATACTATTGCGCTTCTTTCCCTGCTGTTTAAGTCAGCCTTCTGCAACTGTAGCGAAGGTTCAATAAGCAGAGGGAGGAGAGAAGCATAATGGTAGACCGTGCTGACGCTCTCAAACACACACATAGAGGGAGATATAATTGGAGGGAGTGAGCGGGGAGAAGAGAACGGAGTGTGTGTGAGGAGTTGATATCACGGGTTTAGGGAGGGATACAGTACTGTACAGTTGTCAGAGGGAGGATTCGGATTTCCGGTTAGCGGAGCAGCATGATCTTAACCGCGGGTAGTGCCTCTTCAACCGAGGTGATCTCACCGACGACTGTGGATTGACAGATAGGCGCACAGAGAAACACACCGAGGACACATTTACTCCAGAAAGAGTGTGAGGGTTTGTTTGTGTCTTGGTGTAACCACATGAGCTCATTGCTTGCCCATGTGTCCTGACTGGGTTCGACTTCTCTGCCCGTAACAACATCCAAACTGGTATGTTTATGTTTTGTTGTTTGTCTCAGCTCTCTGAAAACGAATTACATTCGTGTATTAAGATGGAATGGAAATGTAGGGCAAGGTTCACGGGTGTTCTTATCCTAGATGAAACGAAAAGTATTCTCATCACTTATTAATGTTGTAGGTCTACTGGCAACATCTATCTGGGGCCTCCAAGATAAAATAAACTATTGGGAAACGTCTGAGACGTGTGTAGGCTCAACTGTACAGTGTACACTTTTTGGAAAGAGAGGGGAGAAGTTATGGATTGTCTATAGAATGATCCCTTTTACATGGGTTCGTTTTTGGCCACAACGCAAGTTCTGGTCACAACAGTTAATAACGGTTAATTAACACCCGACCAATGTTCTACTCTAGGTTATACGTTCTGCCAAGACCTGTAAACGATTCTTATCCGCTGTATAATATTGATTTTGATGTATGTGCCAGCGACTATTTGTGGATAGTATTCCAATCACGCCACACTCTCTGGCAGGGCTCAAGCCCAGATATGCGTGACAGAGTAAATTGTGTCAAGCGCAGCTGGAGAGATGGAAAGAGTAGAGAAATGTGTGATTCGGTGCGTAAGCGATCTGTCTTTTCCTGTTTGCTAAACTGCCATTGTTATAACGGACACCAGCAGTTCGCCACGTGCCCTGAGCATGCAGGAGAGAAAGGTGCACAAGAAACCCACAGGCGCATGTTGGCCCCCTTTTGGCGTTTTTCTTAATTTTTCATTTGTTTGTAAATCACCACAAATAAAAAGTAACCTTTTTTCATAGGGTGTTTGACAATATGTCTGGTGTTATTCATAGAAAGTAGACTAGATTCAGGCTACCCATTAAAATTAATTGGATGACAATGTTTGCAGGAAATTCATCAACGTCAAACAGGTGTGTGAAATCGTATTCATTATAGTTTATACCCATTTAGGTTTATTTTATTTCTTCAGGGATCATGCCTCCCTCGGAGCATATTGACACTCTCCCATGCTCTCTCTCATCCCCTTTTACATTTTTGTTCTTCTTCCTGCGTCCCCTTCCATATTTAGTGCGAATCGTTTCATCCGCGTGCCCATCTCGCGCTCTCCCTCCGCGGAAGATGAATGGCGTTTCTCTGTGCGTTTGCGCTCCCCAGAAGAGTTCCAAGATAGCGATGCCACAGCACAGACGGATTATCCTCGCGTGTAATCCGCGTTTGGTTGCGCTGTCATTTAAAATAACTCAGTTAAAAGAGCTGCTTTAATGAGATGCCCTCCTCTGTCTCTCTCCAGCTTTTCTCTTTCCTCATACCGCCTTCCTTTGCTCATTTAACTTCTAAGGGCTCTGTATTTTTTTTTGTGGTGATTTAGATGCCTCACTTTAACCGTGTGGTAAGATTATGATGATGATGCCAACGGGTAAATTATCACCACAGGTAGTGTTTAGCAGTTATGATGGGACTGCAGTTCATCATCTAAACCCAACTCTTCAAACCACACAGGTAGCAGAACTAGTTAAAAGCTTAAACAGCATAACTACAGTAGAACCAGTTATGATCCAACAGAACAGAATAACCAGTTAAAAGCTTCAACAGTAGAACCAGTTGGAACAGTAGAACCAGATAAAAACTTGGAACAGTAGAACCAGATAAAAGCTTTGAACAGTAGAACCAGTTAAAAGCTTTGAACAGTAGAACCAGTTAAAAGCTTTGAACAGTAGAACCAGTTAAAAGCTTTGAACAGTAGAACCAGTTAAACGCTTTGAACAGTAGAACCAGTTAAAAGCTTTGAACAGTAGAACCAGTTAAAAGCTTTGAACAGTAGAACCAGTTAAAAGCTTTGAACAGTAGAACCAGTTAAACGCTTTGAACAGTAGAACCAGTTAAGGGCTTCAACAGTAGAAGCAGTTAAAAGCTTCAACAGTGGAAACAGTTAAAAGCGTAAAAGCTTCAACAGTAGAACCAGTTAAAAGCTTGTCTCCTCCTGCACCACTTGAACCTTAATGTTCTCCCTCGGTGTTAGCAGACAGTGTGTTTAATACAAGCCTAGGGGACAGACAATGTTTGTAGTTTATCTGTGTGTTCTAATAACGGAAGCAGTCTCTTTTACAGGATTAGTGGAAAATGTGGTAGGCCTACTTTATGGGAAAAGCATTCTCAGCAGGGGACATTCTTCTGCTGCTAGAGCAATAAGAGAAGTGAACAGAAGGACCCCACTACCGTCTGTCTACACAAGGGGAGAACGACTGCACCCTCATTGAAGCCACAGAAGTTAAAGGCTGACCAGGCATTGTTTGCAGAACACAGGATCCCCCATTATAGTAAATGGGAGAATGGCGATCTTCATGTAAATAAAACTTTTTTTTTAAAGAAAATAATGGTAACAATATAATTGCTTCTAATACACCAGATGTATGTCCTGGAAACTATTAATTTAAAATCGCACTCAGAAGAAATAATAATTTATTTGCTAATGGCAGCCTGCAGTACCCCAGTCGGCCTGACTCAGTGAGAGGGGGCAGCACTGAGCTGGCCTGCATCATCACTTCCTGGAGTAACTCAAACTGCATTTTATGTACAGTTGAAATCGGAAGTTTACATAACCTAAGCCAAATACATTTAAACTCAGTTTTTCACAATTCCTGACATTTAATCCTAGTAAAAATTCCCTGTTTTAGGTCAGTTAGGATCACCACTTTATTTTAAGAATGTGAAATGTCAGAATAATAGTAGAGAATGATTTTATTTCTTTCATCACATTCCCAGGGGGTCAGAAGTTTACATACACTCAATTAGTATTCAGTAGCAATGCCTTTAAATTGTTTAACTTGGGTCAAACGTTTCGGGTCGCCTTCCACAAGCTTCTCACAATATGTTGGGTGAATTTTGGCCCATTCCTCCTGACAGAGGAGGTTTAACTGAGTCAGGTTTGTAGGCCTCCTTGCTCGCACATCAGTTCTGCCCACAAATTTTCTATAGGATTGAGGTCAGGACTTTGTGTTGGCCACTCCAATACCTTGACTTTGTTGTCCTTAAGCCATTTTGCCACAACTTTGAAAGTATGCTTGGGGTCATTGTCCATTTGGAAGATACATTTGCGTCCAAGCTTTAACTTTCTGACTGATGTCTTGAGATGTTGCTTCAATATATCCACATAATATTCCTTCTCATGATGCCATCTATTTTGTGAAGTGCACCCAGTCCCTCCTGCAGCAAAACACCCCCACAACATGATGCTGCCACCCCCCCGTGCGATCTTTGTCCCCATGTGCAGTTGCAAACTGTAGTCTGGCTTTCTGGCAGTTTTGGAACCATGGCTTCTTCCTTGCTGAGTGGCCTTTAGTTTACATACACTTAGGTTGGAGTCATTAAAACTCATTTTCAACCACTCCATAAATTTCATGTTAAGAAACTATAGTTTTGGTAAGTGACACAAGTAATTTTTCCAACAATTGTTTGCAGACAGATTATTTCACTTATAATTCACTGTATCACAATTCCAGAAGTGGGAAGGTTGTGGAAGGCTACCTGAAACATTTGACCCAAGCTAAACAATTTAAAGGCAATGCTGCCAAATACTCATGGAGTGTATGTTCTGACCCACTGGCAATGTGATGAAAGAAATAAAATCTGAAATAAATCATTCTCTCTCCTATTATTCTGACATTTCACATTCTTAAAATAAAGTGGTGATCCTGACTGACCTAAGACAGGGAATGTTTACTAGGATTAAATGTCAGGAATTGTGAATAAACTGAGTTTAAATGTATTTGGCTAAGGTGTATGTAAACTTCCGACTTCAACTGTGCAACATTAAATAGAGTGGTTGGTTGTTTAGCAACAAACCGATGTGTGCACAACTATGGGGCAAAACAGATGGGGCTGCATTAGATCGTTGACAACATCTAAACTATATTTAGTCTCCAATGTTTATTGAAAGCAAAAATTAAATTGCACAGTGAGCACTTGTCTCTCAAAGACATCATTACAGTTGTTGGTTAGTTACCTAGTGGATTTGAGCTGAATTTGCATAGATGTGACATCAGTCAAAACACTTCAAAACAAGACATGGTATCAAGAACAAGATAAAACTAACTGAAACGAGCCACTTACGTTTCCCCACATGGAGATTATTGTCATTGCTGCTAGCTATCTGGCCATCCAGAATCACAACACACGGCCTTCTGCCCCCTGGAAGCATGTGCATTGTTTTTTGTGACATTCTCAGCTAACCCGTCTATAAATATTGTACCTAATATCCAATTTGGACTTAAATTTTTTAACAATGAGGAATCCAAAGAAATTGTCAAAAGCCAACCACAGAAGCACACCCCACGCCAATCCCACCTCAACATCAAGAATGTAGTATGGGGCTGTGGCTCCGAGTATTGTTTCTTCATCCTATGGAATGTATTCTCAGTGATTTTGGTGATGTTTTTTCCCCTGTTCAGAGAAATTAGTAATTGAAGTTGTTGGGTTTATGTCCCTTCTTACATCTGGATATTACCACGTTCTTACCACTAGATGGTGCTGTTCCTGCTAGTAACTTTTTTTTCTCTAGAATCCCCCACATTGTTAAAGGGGTAGTTCACCCACATTACAAAATGGACTAGTGCTACTTTTGTCAACAAAAATAGTGACAAATTTTCATCAAAACTATTTTTCAGGTTCAAATTTTATTTTACCTTTATTTAACTAGGCAAGTCAGTTAAGAACAAATTCTTATTTTCAATGACGGCCTAGTAACAGTGGGTTAACTGCCTGTTCAGGGGCAGAACAACAGATTTGTACCTTGTCAGCTTGGGGATTTGAACTTGCAACCTTCCGGTTACTAGTACAACGCTCTAACCACTAGTCTACTCTGCCGCCCCGTGATGAGACTATAACTGACTAAATAGACCCAGAAAAAACTATAACGTAATGAATAAGATTTTTCATTTCAGTTGACTAAAACAATACAAGACAAAATTCTCTGTAACTAAAATCGGACTACTAAGTGGACTGTTAATAATATGAATAATATTATTAATAAAATATAAAAATAATAATATTAATAACATTTATATTAGCAGCACAGATGCACAGCACAGTTCTGTTCGGTAGTGGGAACGACGCGCCACACCCGAGACACACACACACACAGACTACATCAGCTGGTGAGCTGCGGGGAGCAAGCGATGAGTGTGGGCAGTGTCGGCTCCGCTTCCGATTATACACATCGAGTAGGTGACTCGCTTGCTTCCCCATAGCTAGTTTTCTACTGCATTTCATAGCCAGGGTCTGTAGACGAAGTAGCCAAGTCTCCCTCTTTTTCTTAGTGAAAAGGGCTTGAGAGATTACAGTTCCAAAGATATGACACATAATATTTTTTTTTGTGCGTTGGTGTGCCACATTTTACATTCTTAAAACATATTGCGGACCGGACCATTAACCATTTGTTAAGGCTACACCTTGTTCAGTTTATTGACTAAATTCCTCTTGCCACTACACTATCTCAGTGGATAAATAACTTTATTTTGAGTTAATGTGGACTCCGACTTGAGCATTTGCACCAAAATCAACACTGCTGTGGACCAGGTATGACAGCAGCACCCCATGCTTTGGTTTTGTTGACCTGGCCACTGTTTCAAATGCTTTTTAGTATTTTTGTCACAAAGCCAATGCGAGTCGATTGTGACTATATTAGCATTTTTTCACTTTATGTCTAAACCATCCTAAAGTATAAAAAATGGGTTGTGTAACTCAGTGATGTTACTTATATACTGAACAACAAGATAAACCCAACATGTAAAGTATCGGTCCCATGTTTTATGAGCTGAAATCAAAGATCCCAGAAATGTTCTATATGCACAAAATTAGTTTACATTCCTGTTAGTGAGCATTTTGCCTTTGCCAAGATAATCCATCCACCTCCATACATCTCATATGTATATACTGTACTCGATCCCATCTACTGCATCTTGCCTATGCTGTTCTGTACCATCACTCATTCATATATCTTTATGTACATATTCTTTATCCCTTTACACTCGTGTGTATAAGGTAGTAGTTGTGGAATTGTTAGGTTAGATTACTCGTTGGTTATTACTGCATTGTCGGAACTAGAAGCACAAGCATTTCGCTACACTCGCATTAACATCTGCTAACCATGTGTATGTGACAAATAAAATTTGATTTGATTTGACCCGACTGCAGTTTGGCGTCGTAACCGACTTCAGTGGGCAAATGCTCACCTTCGATGGCCACTGGAATGCTGGAGAAGTGTGTTCTTCACAGATTAATCCTGGTTTCAACTGTATTGGGCAGATGGGCCAGATGGCATGGATAGCGTTGTTTTCGGAGAGTGGTTTGCTGATGTCAACGTTGTGAACAAAGTGCCCCATGGTGGGGTTATGGTATGGGCGGGCATAAGTTGCGAACAACGAACACAATTGCATTTTATCGATGGAACTTAGAATGCACATGATACCGCGATGAGATCCTGAGGCCCATTGTCGTGCCATTCATCCACCTCCATCACCTCAATGTTTCAGCATGATAATTCACAGCCCCATGTCACAAGGATCTGTACACAATTCCTGTCCCAGCTCTTCCATGGTCTGCATACTCATCAGACATGTCACCCATTGAGCATGTTTAGGATGCTCTGGTTCAACATGAATGACAGCTTGTTCCAGTTCCTGCCAATATCCAGCAACTTCGCACAGCCATTGAAGAGGTAGTGGGACAACATTCCACAGGCCACAATCACCAGCCTGATCAAGAAGGAGATGCATGAGGCAAATGGTGTTGACACAAGAAACAGACTGGTTTTCTGATCCACACCCCTACTTAAAGAAAAAAGATCTGTGACCAACAGATGCATATCTGCATTCATTAGATAAATATTTCAGCAAAATAATGTTTCTGTAACACTTATCTGTTTCTAACTACATCAACTATTTCAGAACAATCTAAGATGGTGGCTTGGCTTTCTGAAACGACCCGTCTCTGTGCGAAGATGCTTGTTGACTGGAGAGTCTGGAGGTTTCTCTCACCCTCCTCTCATTCTCTCCCATACTTTCAACATATATACCTTCACTCACTCACTCACTCACTCACTCACTCACTCACTCACTCACTCACTCACTCACTCACTCACTCACTCACTCATAGTTTCCTCTTATGGTTAATGAAATTGAAGGCATGTTCTCCATGAATGTACCTGAATGAGTAAGGAGAGAACACAATCTGGAGGAAGAGGGAAGGTGAATTATGTAAACGCATCCATTATGTTGTTCATTGGAAGTTTTTAACTTTTAGAGCATGTTACTCTCTGCTGGAGACACACACTTCGTCACCACCAGTGAGTTAGGCTATTTGTTGTAAAACTGTGACTATGCAGGCTCTTTCACTCGTTAGCTGCGTTAATGTCTGTGTCTGTGCTGCTGTGGGCCTAAAGGGACTTGGTGTCATTATACACACTGATCACACACGTTTACACACCCGGCTTGGCTGCATAACTCCCCATTACCCTTACACACACACACACACACACACACACACACACACACACACACACACACACACACACACACACACACACACACACACACACACACACACTCACCTGAGAGTTGTCATACACCTTTCCGTATCGGTTCAATGTGACTTAAACCACACACACACGTTGAGAAAGACATGCATTAACACACACAGTCAGGTGTCACACACATTTCTGTGTTGGCTCAGTGTGTCTTAAACCACACACACACATTAACACACACACACTAACACACACACACTGTCTTCTCCTTGCGGCTCTGACCAGCCGTATCTGACAGGAATTTTAACGGTAACCGCGGAGACGGTCATATCGTAGCGACACTGTCACAAGGGATTAGCCTGACGACGCTCCACTCCATCCAACTGACTTCTGGATCCTCCGCTCCTCTCTTCCTCTCCTCTTCTTCTCTCCCATTTCCACACAACCCCATGTCCCTTGTCCTCCTTTCTAAACCCTCTCTTACTCTGTTCCTCTCCTCTGCCTGTCTCCTCCTTTACTTCCTTGCATCCTTTCTTTAACTCGTTTTCTTTTTCCTCTTCCTCAATTTCCTCTCCTTTTCATTCTGACCCTCATCTCCTCTCGTCTCCTCTTCCTCAATTTCCTCTCCTTTTCATTCTGACTCTCATCTCTTCTCCTCTTCCCTAGTTCCTTATTTTTTGCATTATTTTCCTCTCCTCCTCCTCCTCCTCCCTACCTTCCCTCCTCTCCACCTCCTTTCCTTCTCTCGTCTCCTCCAGTGCCAATGTTGTCATGGTCGACAGGGCAGGAAATCTGAGTTTCATTTCTGCTTTAATTCATTCTGATCAAACATGTCGCTCCAAATCACCCAGATTTGATTAGCGGATGCCCATATCTGAGGCCACTAGCCATGTAATGGTTGACACATTCATATTCCTGTATTATTGGTGTGTGTACGTGTTCATGGTTGTGTGTGTGCATTGTGACACATTATCCCCCATAGTTTCTCATGGCAGACAGAGGCAGGGTTTAATACTATAATGCAACACCTGTGACGGGTTTATATTTAGAAACAAGTTTATCTTTATGCTAATTATTTTTCTCTTCCCTCTCTCACCTCATCTCTCTCTCCATCTCTCTCCGTTCGCTCTCTCTCCCGCTCTTTCTCTCCATCTCATTCTCTTCATCTCTCTTTCTTACCTGGCTTTCTCTCTTCCTTTCAATCAAACTCCTCTCTCTCTCCCACTCTCTTTCTCTCCATCTCATTCTCTTCATCTCTCTTTCTTATCTGGCTTTCTCTCTTCCTTTCAATCAAACTCCTCTCTCTCTCCCACTCTCTTTCTCTCCATCTCGTTCTCTTCACCTCACTCTTTCTTACCTGGCTTTCTCTCTTCCTTTCAATCAAACTCCTCTCTCTCTCCCACTCTCTTTCTCTCCATCTCGTTCTCTTCACCTCACTCTTTCTTACCTGGCTTTCTCTCTTTCTTTCAATCTAGCTCCTCTCTATTTCTCCCTCCTCTCTTTCTCCCTGCAGAGGGATGGGCTGCAGGCTTCCTAAGCTGCGGAGGACTGGGGAGGAGAAGAGTCCCGGGAAGATCTACTCCACCCTCCGACGACCGCAGGTGGAGACCAAGGTGGGCGTGGCCTACACCTACCACTTTCTGGATTTCCTGCTGGGGAAGGAAGGTAGGGAATACTGACAGGCACACACACGCGCACACACACACACACACACACACACACACACTTCTAGCTCCAGTAGTGAATTCCAATTCAACCCCTTGTCATCATAAAGGATTAGATGGGAATCCATTTGATTTATCCAGATCTATATGTCACCTGACCAAAGCACTGGTATATTCCAATCCATGTGCCAATGAGATTTATCAAACTCCGAGCGTTTACATTTTGTTGAATGACATGAAAACAGAGCTCTTTGGCGACGCGACCAGTGGTCGGTTTGGCATCGAAATGAGAATGCATGAGCAGAAAAGAACCTCATACCTACTGTAAAATATGGTGGTTGATCTTTGATGTTATGGGGCTATTTTGATTCCACTGTTCCTGGGGCCCTTATTAAGGTCAACGACATCATTATCTTTCCCCAGTACCTGGATATTTTAGCCAACAACCTGGTTGCCTTTGCCAGGAGGCTGAAACTTGGCCACAAGTGGGTCTTCCTGCAAGACAATAACCCCAAGCACACATACAAATCCACAAATAAATAGTTAATTGGTCAAAAAATCAACATTTTACAATGGCCGTCTTTCTCCGGACTTGAACCCCATTGAAAACCTGAGGTTTATATTGAAGAGGGCCGTCCATAAGATCAGACTAAGGATATCAAGGATCTGGAAATATTCTGTATGGAGGAATGGTCTAAGATCCCTCCCAATGTGTTCTCCAATCTCATAAAACAGAAAAACATCTCAGTGGCTTTATCCTCACGTGGTAAGGTAATTAAAGGTATTAAAAACAGGAGTGTCAATCATTTTGACTCCTACCTTTTTAGGAGAAAAAAGTAGTACTTGTTAAAATATTTTTTTTTACCTTAATTTCACCTTTATTTATACAGAACAAATTCTTATTTAGAATGATGACCCGTATTTCTATGAGGAAATGTACTAGTATAAAATAATTTAACATCCCAATTTTTTTAGCATACAATATAGCTCGGTATTTGAATTATTTTATACTGTCATTTTTGCTCATCTTTATCAAGGGCATCAATAATTTCAGACCCCACTGTATATGAAGTGGCTAGAAGTCTAATTTGGAATTTTGTAGCTCTTCAAGACCAAGGTTTGTAACCAGGGTGTATATTTCAAGATAATCTCTGTGTGAGTAGGCATCCCACGGTACCAAAGATTCAACTGTACAGTTCAGACTAATCCACGCCCCCTTCCTACCTCTGAAAATGAGAGGAAGATGAGAGAGTACTGTAGTTGATGTTTTGCACTGTGTTTAGGGAATGAAGTGTGTGTGACTTTGTGTGTGTGTGTTTTGCGCAGCAGTGTTTTGGGAGTGTTTGATGAGAAGTCCCATGAGGCTGCTGGGTTCTAAATATACTAATTCTGCTATTGTGACAGAACAGAAGAGATTGTGCAGAGAGAGTGAAAAGAGAGAGTTGGGGAGAGAGGGAGGGTGTGATAAAGGGAGATGTTTCTGGATTTTTAAACCTCACTTTGTCCATGTTAAAATGAACTTTCCCTTACACTCTATTTAGGAATGGATGCAGGAAGTTGAGTCAGTCAGTTGAATTTGCTACATACGCAGAACATTCAGCAGCCAGCCAATACAGACAGTGGTTGCATCCCAAATGGCACCCTATTCCATATACAACAGGAACTAGGTTGCTTTTTATAGTGCACTATAAAAGGACTAGGGCACCATTTGGAACTTTAGCAGAGGAAGTCATGACCATCCAGACAACAGCTCTGAATTCAGCCTCCTCCATTTCTGTTAAGCTTATCATGAGATGGATGGGAGCCAGCTTAGAGCAGCACACATGCCCATGCTGTACTGTAGATGCAAATGCGTGCACACACATAAAAAATAACTCAACTCATCAAATCAAATGTATTGGTCACATACACGTGTTTAGCAGATGTTATTGCGGGTGTAGTGAAATGCTTGTGGTGTAGCGAAATGCATACACTCAACCTCACTTTAGTGCGCACACACACACACACACACACACACACACACACACACACACACACACACACACACACACACACACACACACACACAATAGATTTCAGGCTAGGGAGTATTGTCATCTTGTCTCTAGACAGACAGGCAGGTCATTTATATGGTAAATTCCTTGATGCCACATGAGCTCCTTATGTCTGCATAGCAGTGCTCTGCTGAGGGGGATAAAGGAAGATACTCAGTATTGTTTTTGTGTGTGTCATGGAGAGAGACCAAGAGAGCGAGTGAAGGATTATCTGATTGTTTGTGAAGATTGAGACTTCATTCCCAGCAATGGGATTTGTGTGTGTAGACGCATGTGTGTATGAGACAAAGATGTGGTGTGTGTGTGAGAGAAACAGTGTTTGTGTGTGCATGTGTCTAGTGAGGAATCGGTCTGTCTCTCAGGCTGACATTGAAGAGAACCCACGGTCAAATTTACGGTTTAATTCAATTTAGTTTCCATTAATAATATTATTTCTCCCTCTGTGACTTCATGACTCCCACACAGTAATGACAAATAAATAACCATGTCTGTCTACTCATTTCCATTCAGAGACTATATCTAGTCACAGTTGTTAATTCACTCAGATACATGGGCTTGGCTTTGGATTGAGCGTTTTCTCCTTCAAGGCATAGAGCAGGGATGGACAACTGGCGGCTCCCCTTTTTGAAAGCCTTTGATCAATAACATATGTCAAATGGAAGGTAATAAGAGTGTACCAAAGCGGTCATTAAGGCAAAGGGTGGCTACTTTGAAGAATCTCAAATATAAAATATATTTTGATTTGTCTAACACTTTTATGGTTACTACATGATTCCATTTGTGTAATTTCATAGTTTTGATGTCTTCACTATTATTCTACAATGTATAGAATAGTACAAACTAAAGAAAAACCTATGAATGAGTAGGTGTTCCCAAACTTTGACTGGTACTGTATATATATTTATATTTATATTGCCTTCAGAAAGTATTCACACCCTTTGTCTTTTTCCACATTTTTGTTGTGTTACAGTCTGAATTTAAAAGGGATTCAATTGTGATTATTTTTATCTTTGCCCTACGCACAATACCCTTATAAATTCAAAGTGGAATTATGTTTTTAGAAATGTTCACAAATTAAATACAAAAATCCAACCTCAAATGTCTGTAGTCAATAAGTATTTAACCCCTTTGTTATGTCAAGCCTAAATACAGTTGAAGTCGGAAGTTTACATACACTTAGGTTGGAGTCATAAAAACTCATTTTTCAACCACTCCACACATTTCTTGTTAACAAACTATAATAATAATAATAATATCCCATTTAGCAGACGCTTTTGTCCAAAGCGACTTACAAGTCGGCTGGGGCCACTACCTTTACATATGGGTGGTCCCAGTGGGAAACGAACCCACGACGCTTGGCGTTGCAAGCGCCATGCTCTACCGACTGAGCCAGACAGGACCCATAGTTTTGGCAAGTTGGTTAGGACATCTACTTTGTGCATGACACAAGTAATTTTTCCAACAATTGTTTACAGACAGATTATTTCACTTATAATTCATTGTATCATAATTGCAGTGGGTCTGTGCCTTTTAAACAGCTTGGAAAATTCCAGAAAATTACGCCATGCTTTAGAAGCTTCTGATAGGCTAATTGACATCATTTGAGTCAATTGGAGGTGTACTCGTGGACGTATTTCAAGGTCTATCTTCAAACTCAGTGCCTCTTTGCTTGCCATCATGGGAAAATCAAAAGAAATCAGCCAAGACCTCAGAATTTTTTTTTAGCACTCCACAAGTCTGGTTCATCCTTGGGAGCAATTTCCAAACGCCTGAAGGTACCACGTTCATCTGTACAAACAATAGTACGCAAATATAAACACCATGGGACCATGCAGCCATCATACCACTCAGGATGGAGACGTGTTCTGTCTCCTAGAGATGAATGTACTTTGGTGCAAAAAGTGCAAATCAATCCCAGAACAACAGCAAAGGACCTTGTGAAGATGCTGGAGGAAACAGGTACAAAAGTATCTGTATTCACAGGTAAACAAGTCCTATATCAACATAACCTGAAAGGCCGCTCAGCAAGGAAGAAGGCACTGCTCCAAAACCGCCATAAAAAAAAGCCAGACTACGGTTTGCAACTGCACATGGGGACAAAGATTGTACTTTTTGGACAAATGTCCTCTGGTCTGATGAAACGAAATTACAGCTGTTTGGCCATAATGACCATCGTTATGTTTGGAGGAAAAAGGGGAATGCTTGCAAGCCGAAGAACACCATCCCAACCGTGAAGCATGAGGGTGGCAGCATCATCTTGTGGGGATGCTTTGCTGCAGGAGGGACTGGTGCACTTCGGACAATAGATGGCATCATGACGAAAGGAAAATTATGTGGATATATTGAAGCAACCTCTCAAGACATCAGTCAGGAAGTTAAAGCTTGGTCGCGAATGGGTCTTCCAAATGGACAATGACCTCAAGCATACTTCCAAATTTGTGGCAAAATGGCTAAGGACAACAAAGTCAAGGTTTTGGGGTGGCCATCACAAAGCCCTGGCCTCAATCCTATAGATAATTTGTAGGCAGAACTTAAAAAGCGTGTGTGAGCAAGGAGGCCTACAAACCTGACTTAGTTACACCAGCTCTGTCAGGAGGAATGGGCCAAAATTCACCCAACTTATTGTGGGAAGCTTATGGAAGGCTAACCGAAGCGTTTGAGCCAAGTTAAACAATTTAAAGGCAATGCTACCAAATACTAATTGAGTGTATGTAAACCTCTGACCCACTGGGAATGTGATGAAATAAATAAAAGCTGAAATAAATTATTTTCTCTACTATTATTCTGACATGTCACATTCTTAAAATAAAGTGGTGATCCTAACTGACCTAAGACAGGGAATATTTACTAGGATTAAATGTCAGGAATGGTGAAAAACTGAGTTGAAATGTAGTTGACTAAGGTGTATGTAAACCTACGACTTCAACTGTAAGTTCAGGAGTAAAAAGTCCATAATAAATAAGTTACTACAGACCCTGGTTCCAAACTGTGTCACAACCGGCCGTGATTGGGAGTCCCATAGGACGGCGTATAATTGGCCCAGCGTCGTCCGGGTTTGGCCGGGGTTGGCCGTCATTGTAAATAAGAATTTGTTCTTAACTGACTTGCCTAGTTAAATAAAGGTTAAGTAAAAATAAGTTGCCTTGACTCACTCTGTGTGCAATAATAGTGTTTAACATGATTTTTAAATGACGACCTCATCTCTGTACCCCAGACACAAAATTAAAATACACTTGATCTAATCCTTGGCCCATATCCTAATCTGACTTTGGTGCATGTCATGTTGTTCTTCACATCACCGTGTCCGGTAAACACACACTATGTGAAATAGAATCAAAGCTGATATGTTGATATGCCCAGGATACAAAAGGTTTAAATGCTACAGTGAAATGGTTACTTCATATTTGTATTACAGCAATATCAAAACTAGGATGTGTCCAGATAAAACATATTTTAGAATTATTAGATTACCCAGATACACTTGTCTAAATCGATAGGTCATGTGAAAGAAATGTTTTAACTACCCCCTAGCCACATCTAACTAAATGGATGGGTCACTATTGTCTAGACATGAAATACAATAGATGGCTGTCATCAACCCAGACAAACCTGGCTAACTTGATCGGTCATGTAATCTGGTGAAGTGGAGTCTTTTGTTTAGACATGTAGCTAGCTAGCTAAAAAATGAACCATAATCCCAACCCATAGCTAAGGTACAAATGAATTGTCATAGCTAGCCACCATGCATGAAATGCTGTAGTAGAAATCTGCAGAGCGCTAAAGCTAACTAAATCAGTTCAATGTTAACTAACTAGCTGACATTAGGCTATAACTAGCAATGCAAATGTCTTTCTGAGATACTAATAATATTACTACACAGATCATACATGTAACGTTAGCTAGTGAGCCAGCAAGCTTACGTTTGCGACCTAGCTAACAGTACACTTTAACTTGCAATGAAAACAACTTTCTGGCAAATTTAGAAACGTATATCTGAAAATGTAACTTGACTCTTACCCGTATAAATGAATGACTGCTTCACAGCAGCGTGTCTTTTCCGTTTGGTTTGTAGCAAATCCAATACAACACATTACTGAGTACCACTTTCCATATTTTCAAGCGTAGTGGTGGCTGCATCATTTTATGGTAGTGGAGGCTCCTCAGAGGAGGATGGGGAAGTGAAACATTAAAGATATCCTTTTTAGATGAAATTATACTAAATATTTTCACGTCACCAAATAATTGATTAAAACACACAGTTTTGCAATGAAGGTCTACAGTAGCCTCAACAGCACTCTGTAGGGTAGCACCGTGGCGTTGCCGGAGGACAGCTAGTTTCCATCCTGCTCTGGGTACTCATGGAGGTTCATGGTTCTCATGGTTCTCACCCCCTTCCAAAGACTTACACAGTAATTTTGACAACTTCTGGAGGATATCCTCAAACTTTGCAGCATGAACTGACTTGTTGTCCACCCAATCAAAGGATCAGAGAATGAATCTAGTACTGAAAGAATAAGCTACAGCTAGCTAGCACTGCATTGTATAAAATGTGGTGAGTAGTTGACTAAAAGACAATAGTTGAACAGTTTTGAACAAATGCATTTCTTCGAGAATCAAGAGAGAGCGTGAGTATTTTTTTCACTTGAATTTGTTCAAAACTGTTCAACTATTGTCTTTCTCTCTTTTAGTTAACTACTCACCACATGTTATGCACTGCAGTGCTAGCTATATATATATTTAGTATAGTTTTATCTAAAAAAAAGGTAACTTTAATGGTTCACTTTTTGAAATGTTTCACTTCCCCTTCCTCATCTGAGGAGCCTCGACTGCCATAACATGATGCAGCCACCAATATGCTTGAAAATATGGAGAGTGGTACTCAGTAATGTGTTGTATTGGATTTGCTCCAAACATAACACTTTGTATTCAAGACATTTTTGCACTATTACTTTATTTGTGATGGACTACTTTCTGCACACGGCCAGTGTGAACAAGATTGACTTGACACAACTAGCCAAACAAGCTGCAGCTAGCTACAAATCAAACGGAAATGTCACGTTGCCATGAAGCGTTTATTCATTTATACGGGTAAGAGTCTAGCTACATTTTCAGATATGATAACTTTCTAATTAAAATGAAAGAGAAGCAAGAGATAGCTATATTTCGTTGTATTTTTTCACTTAGCTAGCGAATGCAGCTAGCTAGTTTAGCCTACTAAAACACCCGGCTTAAACATAGAAGAATGCTATGTTAGCTAGCAGGCTATGGCTATCCACACAGGACCGTGTTTGGTTTTATTAATTAATTGCAACCAGGGGCCCGCCAGTATAACTTCTAAACTGCTATTGTTAAATGAACAAAGTGATCATGCTGTTTGTATGTGGCTGCAATGAAAGGGAACTGTGTTTGCGTGTGATCAGGGGTGTATTTATTCCACCGATTCCATTGGATTTTTTTTTTTTAAGTATCATAAACAGAAGCAAACAGAACAGAATGGGTATAAACATACCTGAATTTGTCCAATAGAAACTATTGTTTGCCAATTGTTGGACTAATGCAGGGTTTCCCAAACTCGGTCCTGGGCACCCCATGGGGTACATGTGTTTTTTTTCTTCTTCAAAGCACTACACAGCTGATTCAAATAGTCAACTAATCATGAAGCCTTGATTATTTGAATCAGCTGTGTAGTTTTTGCCATAGCACTAAGTGTGCACCCCTTGAGGTCCACAGGACAGAGTTTGGGAAACACTGGACTATTGATTGCACCCTAGATCAGCTAGATGCAGGCAAAAGTGTGCAATGTAGTATTGAATGTGTCACTTTCTGTCACCTTGATTACTACAAATTTTCTCTCGACCTATGCACCTACGTTGTAAACTTTCATTCATAGGTTGTTGCAACCTCATGATGGGTATAGGAACAATTTGAGTATCATGTAGTAGCCTAAACCTGTCAATGTTACATTGAGCTGGGTGACTGGAATAGATATTTATTTTTTCATTTAACCTTTATTTAACTAGGCAAGTCAGTTAAGAACAAATTCTTATTTAAAATGATGGCCTAGGAACAGTTGGCTAACTGCCTTGTTCAGGGGCAGAACAACAGATTCTTACCTTGTCAGCTTGGGGATTCAGTCTAGCAACCTTTCGGTTTCTAGCCCAACACTCTAGCCACTAGGCTACCTGCGCCCCAATATGAATGACAGTCATCCAGGAATAAGGCCATGCTCATAAAAAAATGATTGTCCTCCCTCCTCTTAAACGGCAGCGACTGCCACTGTGTTATGGATTTGATTTTAATCTTTAAGGACTGGGGAGTTTTTCAGGATAAAAAAGAAATGGAATGGAGCTAATCACAGGCAAAATCCTTGAGGAAAACCTGGTTCAGTCTGCTTTCCACCAGACACTGGGAAATGAATTCCCATTTCAGCGGGACAATAACCTAACAATAACCTAATACACAAGGCCAAATCTACACTGGACAGTGAATCTTCCTAAGTGGCAGAGGTATAGTTTTGACTTAAATCTACTTGAAAACAAATGGCAAGACCTAAAAATGGTTGTCTAGCAATCATCAACAACCAATTTGACAAAGCTTGAAGAATTCTAAAAAGAATAATGGGCAAATGTTGCACAATCTATGTGTGGAAAGTCTCACATCTGTAATCGCTGCCAAAGATGCTTCCACAAAGTATTGACTTAAGGGTCTGAATACCTATGTAAATGAGAATTATGTATTTAATTTTCAATAAATTTGCTAAGATTTCTAAAAACATGTTTTCACTTTGTTGTTATGGTGTATTGTGTGTAGAGGGGTGAATGTTGAATTCAGGCTGTAACACAACTAAATGTAGAATAAGTCAAAGGGTATGAATACTTTCTGTATGTATGCATGTATGTATGTATGTATGTAATGTAATGTAATGTAATGTAATGTAATGTAATGTAATGTATACACTGAACAAAAATATAAATGAAACATGTAAAGTGTTGGTCCCATGTTTCATGAGCTGAAATAAAAGATCACAGAGATTTTGTATATGCACAAAAAGCTTATTTCTCTCAAATGTTGTGGACAAATTTGTTCACATCCCTGTTAGTAAGCATTTCTCCTTTGCCAAGATTATCCATCCACCAGACAGGTGTGGCATATCAAGAAGCTGATTAAACAGCATGATCATTACACAGGTGAACCTTGTGCCTGGGACAATAAAAGGCCACTCTAAAATGAACAGTTTTGTTACATAACACAATGCCACAGATGTCTCAAGTTTTGAGGGAGTGTGCAATTTGCATGTTGACTGCAGGAAGTTCCAACAGACCTGTTGCCAGATAATTGAATGTGAATCTCTTTACCATAAGCCACCTCCAACATCATTGAACAAAAATGTGGAAGTACCTCCAACCGGCATCACAACCGCAGACCATGTGTATGGCATCGTGTGGGCGAGCAGTTTGCTGATGTTCATATTGTGAACAGAGTGCCCCGTGGTTGTGGGGTTATGGTAGGGGCAGGCACAAGCTATGGACAATGAACGCAATTGCATTTTATCAATGGCAATTTGAATGCACATAGATACCATGACGAGAACCTGAGGCCCCATTGTCGTGCCATTCACCGTCGCCATTACCTCATGTTTCAGCATGATAATACATGGCCCCATGTCACAAGGATCTGTACATAATTTCTGGAGGCTGAAAATGTCCTAGTTCTTCCATGACCTGCGTATTCACCAGACATGTCCCCCATTGAGCATGTTTGGGATGCTCTGGATTAACGTGTACGACAGCGTGTTCCAGGTCCTGCCAATATCCAGCAACTTTCGCACAGCCATTGAAGAGGATTGGGACAACATTCCACAGGCCACAATCGACAGCCCTATGAACTATATGCAAAGGCGATGTGTCGCGCTGCATGAGGCAAATGGTCACCAGATACTGACTGGTTTTCTGATCCACACCCCTACTTTATTTTTTTAAGGTTTCTGTGACCAACAGATGCATATCTGTATTCCCAGTAATGTGAAATGCATAGAAATTAATTTATTTAAATTGACTGATTTTCTTTTATGAAATGTAGCTCAGTAAAATCTTTGAAGTTGTTGCATATTGCATTTATATGAGTGAGTATATGGAGGGAGAGGCCATTAAAGAAGAAAAAGAGTGGGCGCGAAAATGTGTTAGAAAAGGAGAGAGAGGAGAGAGAGGAGGAGAGTTAGGGTGGGAAAATGTGTTAGAAAAGGAGAGAGAGGAGGAGAGTTAGGGTGGGAAAATGAGTCAGGTGTGATCACAGTGACTAAAGCTTCTCTCCTCAACTGACACATTGGGGCTCTGAAGTCAGCTGCTGAGTTTTAGAGACACTGTAGAGAAAGAAACACAGTTCTTATTCTGACTGGTGACGACCATGAAGGCTATAAAGCAGGTCAGTCAGAATAGGAACTTCAGGCGGTGTGGATCTTTTGTGTGCGCCCATATGTGCCAGGGACCAAGATGCATATAGCTAGTTTTATGATATACAGATGATATATTGAGCTATCAAAACACACATATATTGAGCTATCAAAACAGATGATATATTGAGCTATCAAAACACACATATATTGAGCTATCAAAACAGATGATATATTGAGCAATCAAAACACACCTATATTGAGCTATCAAAACAGATGATATATTGAGCTATCAAAACACACATATATTGAGCTATCAAAACAGATGATATATTGATGTATCAGAATGAGTGATTTAGGAGATTGCATGTGTTGTGTGAGTCTATCAAAATATGTGTACGGTGTTAATATTAAGCTCCGTAGAAAACGCATGAAGAGGTTTACTGATAGAATTTGAAACGTGACTGGTGTAGTCCGTATTCAGACCGAGCAATATTCTACTCTCTAGACTACAGAAATGTCTTGGTGTTTTCAGTCAGTTCATCCGAACTCGGTGCACTTAGTCAAGCATTTCCTGTACTACGAATGCTCCAAACTCCGACCCCCACAGATTGTCTGCCTCCCACATTGCACCCTATTTCCAACATATGGCGGCAGGTAGCCTAGTGGTTAGAGCCTAGTGGTTAGGGCCTAGTGGTTAGGGCCTAGTGGTTAGGGCCTAGTGGTTAGAGCCTAGTGGTTAGGGCCTAGTGGTTAGGGCCTAGTGGTTAGAGCCTAGTAGTTAGGGCCTAGTGGTTAGAGCCTAGTGGTTAGGGCCTAGTGGTTAGAGCCTAGTGGTTAGGGCCTAGTGGTTAGAGCCTAGTGGTTAGAGCCTAGTGGTTAGAGCCTAGTGGTTAGAGCCTAGTGGTTAGGGCCTAGTGGTTAGAGCCTAGTGGTTAGGGCCTAGTGGTTAGAGCCTAGTGGTTAGGGCCTAGTGGTTAGAGCCTAGTGGTTAGGGCCTAGTGGTTAGAGCCTAGTGGTTAGGGCCTAGTGGTTAGAGCCTAGTAGTTAGGGCCTAGTGGTTAGAGCCTAGTGGTTAGGGCCTAGTGGTTAGAGCCTAGTGGTTAGGGCCTAGTGGTTAGAGCCTAGTGGTTAGAGCCTAGTGGTTAGAGCCTAGTGGTTAGAGCCTAGTGGTTAGAGCCTAGTGGTTAGAGCCTAGTGGTTAGAGCCTAGTGGTTAGAGCCTAGTGGTTAGGGCCTAGTGGTTAGAGCCTAGTGGTTAGGGCCTAGTGGTTAGAGCCTAGTGGTTAGGGCCTAGTGGTTAGAGCCTAGTGGTTAGGGCCTAGTGGTTAGAGCCTAGTGGTTAGGGCCTAGTGGTTAGAGCCTAGTGGTTAGGGCCTAGTGGTTAGAGCCTAGTGGTTAGGGCCTAGTGGTTAGAGCCTAGTGGTTAGAGCCTAGTGGTTAGAGCCTAGTGGTTAGAGCCTAGTGGTTAGAGCCTAGTGGTTAGAGCCTAGTGGTTAGAGTGTTGGAGTAGTAACCGAAAGGTTGCAAGATCAAATCCCCAAGCTGACAAGGTACAAATCTGTCGTTCTGCCCCTAAACAAGGCAGTTAACCCACTGTTCCTAGGCCGTCATTGAAAATAAGAATTTTTTCTTAACTGACTTTCCTCGATAAATAAAGGTAAAATAAAAAATACAGGGAAATATGGGTACTGGTCGAAAGTAGTGCTGTATATAGGGTGTAATTTGGTATGCATCCTGTGTGTTACGACCCTGACCAACAGCAGTCTAACCCACAAGCTCTTTCCTCATACCTCAGCGTTGTGTGTGTCTGTGTGTCTCATACCTCAGCGTTGTGTGTGTCTGTGTGTCTCATACCTCAGCGTTGTGTGTGTCTGTGTGTCTCATACCTCAGCGTTGTGTGTGTCTGTGTGTCTCATACCTCAGCGTTGTGTGTGTCTGTGTGTTTCATACCTCAGCGGTGGGAAACTCTATGCTTTCAGTAGAGTATTATTTTATAGTCAGTGGTTGGCACGTATGTCTCTGCTCCACTCTGCTAGTCATTAAAAGGTACTGGGGAAATGTCAAGGAGGTATAATATGTCCTGGGGAGGGAGTAATCATCCCCACCACCCACTTACTCTTGACACACACAGATCCTCACCAGTCAGGATTACAGGAGCGTTGGAGCTCAAGGTTCTATTTGGAGAACCTTGATAACTCATCATTCTGATTCCAGAATTCAATATTCCCATTCTGGAGTATAGCGGTCCTTAATGGTGAAGTGCTGATTAACACCTGGACCGTAAATTTCACCTTCCTCCGTCTCTCTGTCTGTCCCACCGGTCAAGACATACAGAGTCAGGAGAAGTGGGTATCCAAAATTCCCACTGGCAGAACCTGGCATTGTAAACTTCCAGAGAGTGTTCTCATGGCAGAGCGGAATGATAGCCCTCTTAAAGCCAATGTGGTAAACGTATAAATGAAATGACTCCTCCCTACCCCCTCCCTATTTCACAGCAGGGGGGAATTACCCAAATATGTTGTGTATGTCTTGCTGGTTAGTGGAATAGGAGTGTTAAGATAATGATGCCTAAATTACTGTTTAGTGACACAATCCTATTGTATCCATCTCCAGCTGTTATTATGACCAGAGGGAGAGAATGAAGAGAGGGGAGGTGGGATGAATCCCTACTGAATCCCTATTTTAATGTTAGAAAAAAAGCTTGTTTCCATGTGATGAGTATGTGTGGCAAAGTGTGTGTGTGTGCATGCTTGTGTATGTACATTAACACTGGTATCACAGGAGGTTGGTGGCACCTTAATTGGGGAGGATGGGCTCGTGGTAATGGCTGAAGCGGATTAAGTGGAAAGGTATCAACAACATCAAACATATGGTTTCCATGTGTTTGATGCCATTCCATTTGCTCCGTTCCAGACATTATTATGAGCTGTCCTCCCCATAGCGGCCTCCACTGACGTGTGTGTGTGTGTGTGTGTGTGTGTGTGTGTGTGTGTGTGTGTGTGTGTGTGTGTGTGTGTGTGTGTGTGTGTGTGTGTGTGTGTGTGTGTGTGTGTGTGTGAGAGAGAACAGGCCAGATGATGATCTGGGGAACAGATTGAGAATGAGATGGCTAACACATCTTTGTGTAGCTCAGTTAATTTATTCAGCCTAGTGTCTCTCCAGGCCCATGCAAATGAGATGGAATGGGAGAGGATGACAAGCATACAGACAGGCTACACAAACACACACACACCTCAATACGCACACACCTCAAACATGCACGCGCACACCTAATTACACACACACATCAATACACACACACACATCAATACACACACACACCTCAAACATGCACAAATTCCATACACACAGACATACTGTAGTCATATACTGAGACCAGCCACCCGGACAGCTGATTAAACGGAGGAGTATTTCTGTCTGTAATACAGCTCTTTTGTGAGGGAAAACAAATTGTGATTGTCTGGGCTTTGCTCCCAAGTGGCTGGGCTTATGTGCACCCCTGACCATGTGAAATCCATAGATTAGGGCCTAATGAATTTATTTCAATTGACTGATTTCCTTAAATGAACCTTAACTCAGTAAAATCATAGAAATTGTTGCATGTTGCGTTTATATATTTGTTCAGAATAAAATGCATCTCATGGTATATTTAAGCAATAAGGCCTGAGGAGTTGGTATATTGGTCATATATATGACCAATATACCACGGCTAAGGGCTGTTCTTATGCATAACGCAACACAGCCCTTAGCCGTGGTATATTGGCCATATACCCCATATATACCTGAGCTGCCTTATTGCTATTATAGACTGGTTACCAATGTTATTATAGACTGATTACCAATGTAATTAGAGCAGTAAAAATACCAGCGGTATACGGTCTGATATACCATGGCTGTCTCTATTGTGTTCTAATTGGCTCCTCTCTCTCTCCATTGTGCTCTAATTGGCTCCTCTCTCTCTCCATTGTGTTCTAATTGGCCCTTCTCTCTCTCTGTTGTGTTCTAATTGGCTCCTCTCTCTCTCCATTGTGTTCTATTTGGCTCTTCTCTCTCTCTGTTGTGTTCTAATTAGCTCTTCTCTCTCTCCATTGTGTCCTGATGGCTCCTCTCTCTCTCCATTGTGTCCTGATGGCTCCTCTCTCTCTCTCCATTGTGTCTTGATGGCTCCTCTCTCTCTCCATTGTGTTCTAATTGGCTCTTCTCTCTCTCTGTTGTGTTCTAATTGGCTCCTCTCTCTCTCCATTGTGTTCTATTTGGCTCTTCTCTCTCTCTGTTGTGTTCTAATTAGCTCTTCTCTCTCTCCATTGTGTCCTGATGGCTCCTCTCTCTCTCCATTGTGTCCTGATGGCTCCTCTCTTTCTCCATTGTGTCTTGATGGCTCCTCTCTCTCTCCATTGTGTTCTAATTGGCACTTCTCTCTCTCTGTTGTGTTCTAATTGGCTCCTCTCTCTCTCCATTGTGTTCTATTTGGCTCTTCTCTCTCTCTGTTGTGTTCTAATTAGCTCTTCTCTCTCCATTGTGTCCTGATGGCTCCTCTCTCTCTCCATTGTGTCTTGATGGCTCCTCTCTCTCTCCATTGTGTTCTAATTGGCTCTTCTCTCTCTCTCTGTTGTGTTCTAATTGGCTCCTCTCTCTCTCCATTGTGTTCTATTTGGCTCCTCTCTCTCTCCATTGTGTCTTGATGGCTCCACTCTCTCTCCATTGTGTGCTGATGGCTCCACTCTCTCTCCATTGTGTTCTGATGGCTCCACTCTCTCTCCATTGTGTCCTGATGGCTATACTCTGTCTCCATTGTGTTCTGATGGCTCCTCTCTCTCTCCATTGTGTCTTGGTGGCTCCACTCTCTCTCCATTGTGTTCTGATGGCTCCTCTCTCTCTCTCTCTCTCTCTCCATTGTGTCTTGAAGGCTCCTCTCTCTCTACATTGTGTTCTGATGGCTCCTCTCTCTCTCCATTGTGTTCTGATGCTCCTCTCTCTCTCCATTGTGTCTTGGTGGCTCCACTCTCTCTCCATTGTGTTCTGATGGCTCCTCTCTCTCTCTCTCCATTGTGTCTTGAAGGCTCCTCTCTCTCTCCATTGTGTGCTGATGGCTCCACTCTCTCTCCATTGTGTTCTGATGGCTCCTCTCTCTCTCCATTGTGTCTTGGTGGCTCCTCTCTCTCTCCATTGTGTCTTGGTGGCTCCACTCTCTCTCCATTGTGTTCTGATGGCTCCTCTCTCTCTCTCTCTCTCTCTCTCTCTCTCTCTCTCCATTGTGTCTTGAAGGCTCCTCTCTCTCTACATTGTGTTCTGATGGCTCCTCTCTCTCTCCATTGTGTTCTGATGCTCCTCTCTCTCTCCATTGTGTCTTGGTGGCTCCACTCTCTCTCCATTGTGTTCTGATGGCTCCTCTCTCTCTCTCTCTCTCTCTCCATTGTGTTCTGATGGCTCCTCTCTCTCCATTGTGTTCTGATGGCTCCTCTCTCTCTCTCTCCGTTGTGTCTTGATGGCTCCTCTCTCTCTCCATTGTGTTCTGATGCTCTTCTCTCTCTCCATTGTGTTCTGATGGCTCCTCTCTCTCTCTCTCCGTTGTGTCTTGATGGCTCCTCTCTCTCTCCATTGTGTCCTGATGGCTCCACTCTCTCCATTGCGTCCTGATGGCTCCTCTCTCTCTACATTGTGTCCTGATGGCTCCTCTCTCTCTCCATTGTATCCTGATGGCTCCACTCTCTCTCCATTGTGTCTTGATGGCTCCTCTCTCTCTCTCTCCATTGTGTCTTGATGGCTCCTCTCTCTCTCTCTCTCCATTGTGTCTTGATGGCTCCTCTCTCTCTCTCTCCATTGTGTCTTGATGGCTCCTCTCTCTCTCCATTGTGTCCTGATGGCTCCACTCTCTCCATTGTGTCTTGATGGCTACACTCACTCCATTGTGTCCTGATGGCTCCACTCTCTCCATTGTGTCCTGATGGCTCCACTCTCTCCATTGTGTCCTGATGGCTACACTCACTCCATTGTGTCCTGATGGCTACACTCACTCCATTGTGTCCTGATGGCTCCACTCACTCCATTGTGTCCTGATGGCTACACTCTCTCCATTGTGTCCTGATGGCTACACTCTCTCCATTGTGTCCTGATGGCTACACTCTCTCCATTGTGTCCTGATGGCTACACTCTCTCCATTGTGTCCTGATGGCTAAACTCTCTCCATTGTGTCCTGATGGCTAAACTCTCTCCATTGTGTCCTGATGGCTACACTCTCTCCATTGTGTCCTGATGGCTACACTCTCTCCATTGTGTCCTGATGGCTACACTCTCTCCATTGTGTCCTGATGGCTACACTCTCTCCATTGTGTCCTGATGGCTACACTCTCTCCATTGTGTCCTGATGGCTACACTCTCTCCATTGTGTCCTGATGGCTCCACTCTCTCCATTGTGTCCTGATGGCTCCACTCTCTCCATTGTGCCTTGATGGCTACACTCACTCCAGTGTGTCCTGATGGCTACACTCACTCCATTGTGTCCTGATGGCTACACTCTCTACATTGTGTCCTGATGGCTACACTCACTCCATTGTGTCCTGATGGCTACACTCACTCCATTGTGTCCTGATGGCTCCACTCACTCCATTGTGTCCTGATGGCTACACTCTCTCCATTGTGTCCTGATGGCTACACTCTCTCCATTGTGTCCTGATGGCTCCACTCTCTCCATTGTGTCTTGATGGCTACACTCACTCCATTGTGTCCTGATGGCTCCACTCTCTCCATTGTGTCCTGATGGCTACACTCACTCCATTGTGTCCTGATGGCTACACTCTCTACATTGTGTCCTGATGGCTACACTCACTCCATTGTGTCCTGATGGCTACACTCACTCCATTGTGTCCTGATGGCTCCACTCTCTCCATTGTGTCCTGATGGCTACTCTCTCTCCATTGTGTCCTGATGGCTACACTCTCTCCATTGTGTCCTGATGGCTACACTCTCTCCATTGTGTCCTGATGGCTACACTCTCTCCATTGTGTCCTGATGGCTCCACTCTCTCCATTGTGTCTTGATGGCTACACTCACTCCATTGTGTCCTGATGGCTCCACTCTCTCCATTGTGTCCTGATGGCTACACTCACTCCATTGTGTCCTGATGGCTACACTCTCTCCATTGTGTCCTGATGGCTACACTCACTCCATTGTGTCCTGATGGCTACACTCACTCCATTGTGTCCTGATGGCTCCACTCTCTCCATTGTGTCCTGATGGCTACTCTCTCTCCATTGTGTCCTGATGGCTACACTCTCTCCATGGTGTACTTATGGCTAAACTCTCTCCATTGTGTCCTGATGGCTACACTCTCTCTCCATTGTGTCTTGATGGCTCCTCTCTCTCTCCATTGTGTCCTGATGGCTCCACTCTCTCTCTCCATTGTGTCTTGATGGCTCCTCTCTCTCTCCATTGTGTCCTGATGGCTCCACTCTCTCTCCATTGTGTCTTGATGGGTCCTCTCTCTCTCTCTCCATTGTGTCTTGATGGCTCCTCTCTCTCTCTCTCCATTGTGTCCTGATGGCTCCTCTCTCTCTCCATTGTGTCCTGATGGCTCCACACTCTCTCCATTGTGTCCTGATGGCTCCACACTCTCTCCATTGTGTCCTGATGGCTCCACACTCTCTCCATTGTGTCTTGGTGGCTCCACTCTCTCTCCATTGTGTTCTGATGGCTCCTCTCTCTCTCTCTCTCTCTCCATTGTGTCTTGAAGGCTCCTCTCTCTCTACATTGTGTTCTGATGGCTCCTCTCTCTCTCCATTGTGTTCTGATGCTCCTCTCTCTCTCCATTGTGTCTTGGTGGCTCCACTCTCTCTCCATTGTGTTCTGATGGCTCCTCTCTCTCTCTCTCTCTCCATTGTGTCTTGAAGGCTCCTCTCTCTCTCCATTGTGTGCTGATGGCTCCACTCTCTCTCCATTGTGTTCTGATGGCTCCTCTCTCTCTCCATTGTGTCTTGGTGGCTCCTCTCTCTCTCCATTGTGTCTTGGTGGCTCCACTCTCTCTCCATTGTGTTCTGATGGCACCTCTCTCTCTCTCTCTCTCTCTCTCTCTCTCTCTCTCTCCATTGTGTCTTGAAGGCTCCTCTCTCTACATTGTGTTCTGATGGCCTCCTCTCTCTCCATTGTGTTCTGATGCTCCTCTCTCTCTCCATTGTGTCTTGGTGGCTCCACTCTCTCTCCATTGTGTTCTGATGGCTCCTCTCTCTCTCTCTCTCTCCATTGTGTTCTGATGGTGCCTCTCTCTCTCCATTGTGTTCTGATGGCTCCTCTCTCTCTCTCTCCGTTGTGTCTTGATGGCTCCTCTCTCTCTCCTTTGTGTTCTGATGCTCTTCTCTCTCTCCATTGTGTTCTGATGGCTCCTCTCTCTCTCTCTCCGTTGTGTCTTGATGGCTCCTCTCTCTCCATTGTGTCCTGATGGCTCCACTCTCTCCATTGCGTCCTGATGGCTCCTCTCTCTCTACATTGTGTCCTGATGGCTCTCTCTCTCTCCATTGTATCCTGATGGCTCCACTCTCTCTCCATTGTGTCTTGATGGCTCCTCTCTCTCTCTCTCTCTCCATTGTGTCTTGATGGCTCCTCTCTCTCTCTCTCTCCATTGTGTCTTGATGGCTCTCTCTCTCCATTGTGTCCTGATGGCTCCACTCTCTCCATTGTGTCTTGATGGCTACACTCACTCCATTGTGTCATGATGGCTCCACTCTCTCCATTGTGTCCTGATGGCTCCACTCTCTCCATTGTGTCCTGATGGCTACACTCACTCCATTGTGTCCTGATGGCTACACTCACTCCATTGTGTCCTGATGGCTCCACTCACTCCATTGTGTCCTGATGGCTCCACTCTCTCCATTGTGTCCTGATGGCTACACTCTCTCCATTGTGTCCTGATGGCTACACTCACTCCATTGTGTCCTGATGGCTACACTCTCTCCATTGTGTCCTGATGGCTAAACTCTCTCCATTGTGTCCTGATGGCTACACTCTCTCCATTGTGTCCTGATGGCTACACTCTCTCCATTGTGTCCTGATGGCTACACTCTCTCCATTGTGTCCTGATGGCTACACTCTCTCCATTGTGTCCTGATGGCTACACTCTCTCCATTGTGTCCTGATGGCTACACTCTCTCCATTGTGTCCTGATGGCTACACTCTCTCCATTGTGTCCTGATGGCTCCACTCTCTCCATTGTGTCCTGATGGCTCCACTCTCTCCATTGTGCCTTGATGGCTACACTCACTCCAGTGTGTCCTGATGGCTACACTCACTCCATTGTGTCCTGATGGCTACACTCTCTACATTGTGTCCTGATGGCTACACTCTCTCCATTGTGTCCTGATGGCTACACTCACTCCATTGTGTCCTGATGGCTACACTCACTCCATTGTGTCCTGTTGTCTCCACTCTCTCAATTGTGTCCTGATGGCTACTCTCTCTCCATTGTGTCCTGATGGCTCCACTCTCTCCATTGTGTCTTGATGGCTACACTCACTCCATTGTGTCCTGATGGCTCCACTCTCTCCATTGTGTCCTGATGGCTACACTCACTCCATTGTGTCCTGATGGCTACACTCTCTACATTGTGTCCTGATGGCTACACTCACTCCATTGTGTCCTGATGGCTCCACTCTCTCCATTGTGTCCTGATGGCTACTCTCTCTCCATTGTGTCCTGATGGCTACACTCTCTCCCTTGTGTCCTGATGGCTACACTCTCTCCATTGTGTCCTGATGGCTACACTCTCTCTCCATTGTGTCTTGATGGCTCCTCTCTCTCTCTCCATTGTGTCCTGATGGCTCCACTCTCTCTCTCCATTGTGTCCTGATGGCTCCTCTATCTCTATTGTGTCCTGATGGCTACACTCTCTCCATTGTGTCCTGATGGCTACACTCACTCCATTGTGTCCTGATGGCTACACTCACTCCATTGTGTCCTGATGGCTACACTCACTCCATTGTGTCCTGATGGCTCCTCTATCTCTCCATTGTGTCTTGATGGCTCCTCTCTCTCCATTGTGTCCTGATGGCTCCACTCTCTCCATTGTGTCCTGATGGCTCCACTCTCTCCATTGTGTCCTGATGGCTCCACTCTCTCCATTGTGTCCTGATGGCTCCACTCTCTCCATTGTGTCCTGATGGCTCCACTCTCTCCATTGTGTCCTGATGGCTCCACTCTCTCCATTGTGTCCTGATGGCTCCACTCTCTCCATTGTGTCCTGATGGCTACTCTCTCTCCATTGTGTCCTGATGGCTACACTCACTCCATTGTGTCCTGATGGCTACACTCTCTCCATTGTGTCCTGATGGCTACACTCTCTCTCCATTGTGTCTTGATGGCTCTCTCTCTCTCTCTATTGTGTCCTGGTGGCTCCTCTCTCTCTCTCCATTGTGTCCTGATGGCTCCACACTCTCTCCATTGTGTCCTGATGGCTCCACACTCTCTCCATTGTGTCCTGATGGCTCCACACTCTCTCCATTGTGTCCTGATGGCTCCACACTCTCTCCATTGTGTCTTGGTGGCTCCTCTCTCCATTGTGTCCTGATGGCTCCACTCTCTCCATTGTGTCCTGATGGCTCCACTCTCTCCATTGTGTCCTGATGGCTCCACTCTCTCCATTGTGTCCTGATGGCTCCACTCTCTCCATTGTGTCCTGATGGCTACACTCACTCCATTGTGTCCTGATGGCTACACTCTCTCCATTGTGTCCTGATGGCTACACTCTCTCTCCATTGTGTCTTGATGGCTCCTCTCTCTCTCTCCATTGTGTCCTGATGGCTCCACTCTCTCTCTCCATTGTGTCTTGATGGCTCTCTCTCTCTCTCCATTGTGTCCTGATGGCTCCACTCTCTCTCCATTGTGTCTTGATGGCTCCACACTCTCTCCATTGTGTCTTGGTGGCTCCACTCTCTCTCCATTGTGTTCTGATGGCTCCTCTCTCTCTCTCCATTGTGTCCTGATGGCTCCTCTCTCTCTCCATTGTGTCCTGATGGCTCCACACTCTCTCCATTGTGTCCTGATGGCTCCACACTCTCTCCATTGTGTCCTGATGGCTCCACACTCTCTCCATTGTGTCTTGGTGGCTCCACTCTCTCTCCATTGTGTTCTGATGGCTCTCTCTCTCTCTCTCTCTCTCTCTCCATTGTGTCTTGAAGGCTCCTCTCTCTCTACATTGTGTTCTGATGGCTCCTCTCTCTCTCCATTGTGTTCTGATGCTCCTCTCTCTCTCCATTGTGTCTTGGTGGCTCCACTCTCTCTCCATTGTGTTTTGATGGCTCTCTCTCTCTCTCTCTCTCCATTGTGTCTTGAAGGCTCCTCTCTCTCTCCATTGTGTGCTGATGGCTCCACTCTCTCTCCATTGTGTTCTGATGGCTCCTCTCTCTCCATTGTGTCTTGGTGGCTCCTCTCTCTCTCCATTGTGTCTTGGTGGCTCCACTCTCTCTCCATTGTGTTCTGATGGCACCTCTCTCTCTCTCTCTCTCTCTCTCTCTCTCTCTCTCTCCATTGTGTCTTGAAGGCTCCTCTCTCTCTCCATTGTGTGATGGCTCCTCCCTCTCTCCATTGTGTTCTGATGGCTCCTCTCTCTCTCCATTGTGTTCTGATGCTCCCTCTCTCTCCATTGTGTCTTGGTGGCTCCACTCTCTCTCCATTGTGTTCTGATGGCTCCTCTCTCTCTCTCTCCATTGTGTTCTGATGGTGCCTCTCTCTCTCCATTGTGTTCTGATGGCTCCTCTCTCTCTCTCTCCGTTGTGTCTTGATGGCTCCTCTCTCTCTCCATTGTGTTCTGATGCTCTTCTCTCTCTCCATTGTGTTCTGATGGCTCTCTCTCTCTCTCCGTTGTGTCTTGATGGCTCCTCTCTCTCTCCATTGTGTCCTGATGGCTCCACTCTCTCCATTGCGTCCTGATGGCTCCTCTCTCTACATTGTGTCCTGATGGCTCCTCTCTCTCTCCATTGTATCCTGATGGCTCCACTCTCTCTCCATTGTGTTGATGGCTCCTCTCTCTCTCTCTCTCCATTGTGTCTTGATGGCCCCTCTCTCTCTCTCTCTCCATTGTGTCTTGATGGCTCCTCTCTCTCTCCATTGTGTCCTGATGGCTCCACTCTCTCCATTGTGTCTTGATGGCTACACTCACTCCATTGTGTCCTGATGGCTCCACTCTCTCCATTGTGTCCTGATGGCTCCACTCTCTCCATTGTGTCCTGATGGCTACACTCACTCCATTGTGTCCTGATGGCTACACTCACTCCATTGTGTCCTGATGGCTCCACTCACTCCATTGTGTCCTGATGGCTACACTCTCTCCATTGTGTCCTGATGGCTACACTCTCTCCATTGTGTCCTGATGGCTACACTCTCTCCATTGTGTCCTGATGGCTACACTCTCTCCATTGTGTCCTGATGGCTAAACTCTCTCCATTGTGTCCTGATGGCTACACTCTCTCCATTGTGTCCTGATGGCTACACTCTCTCCATTGTGTCCTGATGGCTACACTCTCTCCATTGTGTCCTGATGGCTACACTCTCTCCATTGTGTCCTGATGGCTACACTCTCTCCATTGTGTCCTGATGGCTACACTCTCTCCATTGTGTCCTGATGGCTACACTCTCTCCATTGTGTCCTGATGGCTCCACTCTCTCCATTGTGTCCTGATGGCTCCACTCTCTCCATTGTGCCTTGATGGCTACACTCACTCCAGTGTGTCCTGATGGCTACACTCACTCCATTGTGTCCTGATGGCTACACTCTCTACATTGTGTCCTGATGGCTACACTCACTCCATTGTGTCCTGATGGCTACACTCACTCCATTGTGTCCTGATGGCTCCACTCACTCCATTGTGTCCTGATGGCTACACTCTCTCCATTGTGTCCTGATGGCTACACTCTCTCCATTGTGTCCTGATGGCTCCACTCTCTCCATTGTGTCTTGATGGCTACACTCACTCCATTGTGTCCTGATGGCTCCACTCTCTCCATTGTGTCCTGATGGCTACACTCACTCCATTGTGTCCTGATGGCTACACTCTCTACATTGTGTCCTGATGGCTACACTCACTCCATTGTGTCCTGATGGCTACACTCACTCCATTGTGTCCTGATGGCTCCACTCTCTCCATTGTGTCCTGATGGCTACTCTCTCTCCATTGTGTCCTGATGGCTACACTCTCTCCATTGTGTCCTGATGGCTACACTCTCTCCATTGTGTCCTGATGGCTACACTCTCTCTCCATTGTGTCTTGATGGCTCCTCTCTCTCTCCATTGTGTCCTGATGGCTCCACTCTCTCTCTCCATTGTGTCCTGATGGCTCCTCTATCTCTATTGTGTCCTGATGGCTACACTCTCTCCATTGTGTCCTGATGGCTACACTCACTCCATTGTGTCCTGATGGCTACACTCACTCCATTGTGTCCTGATGGCTACACTCACTCCATTGTGTCCTGATGGCTCCTCTATCTCTCCATTGTGTCTTGATGGCTCCTCTCTCTCCATTGTGTCCTGATGGCTCCACTCTCTCCATTGTGTCCTGATGGCTCCACTCTCTCCATTGTGTCCTGATGGCTCCACTCTCTCCATTGTGTCCTGATGGCTCCACTCTCTCCATTGTGTCCTGATGGCTCCACTCTCTCCATTGTGTCCTGATGGCTACTCTCTCTCCATTGTGTCCTGATGGCTACACTCACTCCATTGTGTCCTGATGGCTACACTCTCTCCATTGTGTCCTGATGGCTACACTCTCTCTCCATTGTGTCTTGATGGCTCCTCTCTCTCTCTCTATTGTGTCCTGGTGGCTCCTCTCTCTCTCCATTGTGTCCTGATGGCTCCACACTCTCTCCATTGTGTCCTGATGGCTACACTCTCTCCATTGTGTCCTGATGGCTACACTCACTCCATTGTGTCCTGATGGCTACACTCACTCCATTGTGTCCTGATGGCTCCACTCTCTCCATTGTGTCCTGATGGCTACTCTCTCTCCATTGTGTCCTGATGGCTACACTCACTCCATTGTGTCCTGATGGCTACACTCTCTCCATTGTGTCCTGATGGCTACACTCTCTCTCCATTGTGTCTTGATGGCTCCTCTCTCTCTCTCCATTGTGTCCTGATGGCTCCACTCTCTCTCTCCATTGTGTCTTGATGGCTCCTCTCTCTCTCTCCATTGTGTCCTGATGGCTCCACTCTCTCTCCATTGTGTCTTGATGGCTCCTCTCTCTCTCTCTCCATTGTGTCTTGATGGCTCCTCTCTCTCTCTCTCCATTGTGTCCTGATGGCTACACTCTCTCCATTGTGTCCTGATGGCTACACTCACTCCATTGTGTCCTGATGGCTACACTCACTCCATTGTGTCCTGATGGCTCCACTCTCTCTCCATTGTGTCTTGATGGCTCCACTCTCTCTACATTGGGTCCTGATGGCTCCTCTCTCTCCATTGTGTCTTGATGGCTCCACTCTCTCTCCATTGTGTCTTGATGGCTGCTCTCTCTCTATTGTGTCCTGATGGCTCCTCTCTCTCCATTGTGTTCTGTAATGGGAGCAACTAGTAACTGATTCTGGTAGCTATAACCATTAATACTGCAGTCACAGCTCATCCCTGCTATCCCAATGCCAGGGGAGAGAAAGTCTGCTCGCACACACACTCACAGGAAAATGCAAGAACACACACACTCTGCACTGTGGGAGAGTTATTGTACATATCCTCTGGAAGAACGAAACATGTGTAGTGTGTGTGTGTGTGTGTGTGAACTAAACAAAAGCCAGACAGTGTTAAGCTGTGGTTTGAGGCTATGAGTTCCGGTTTAACCAGCAGCATATTTAGCTGCTATGTTACTTCTCAATTCAAACTACAAAATCTAAATAAGGCTCTCTCTCTCTGACCCCCCCACCCCTCTCTCCCTCTCCCTCTCTCTCTCTCTCTCTCTCTCTCCCTCTCTCTCTCTCTCTCTCTCTGCCCCCATTCCCACTCCTCTCTCTCTCTCTCCCTCCCTCTCTCTGCCCCCCGTTCCCATTCCTCTCTCTCCCCTCTCTCTCCCTCCCTCTCTCTCTCTCTCTCTCTCTGCCCCCATTCCCACTCCTCTCTCTCTCTCCCTCCCTCTCTCTGCCCCCCGTTCCCACTCCTCTCTCCCTCTCCCTCCCTCTCTCTGCCCCCCATTCCCACTCATCTCTATTTCCCTCTCTTTCCCTCTCTCTGCCCCCCGTTCCCTCTCTCTCTCCTCTCTCCTCTCTCTCTCTCTCTCTGCCCCCCATTCCCACTCCTCTCTCTCTCTCTCTCTCTGCCCCCCGTTCCCATTCCTCTCTCTCCCTCTCTCTCTCTCTCTCTCTCTCTGCCCCCATTCCCACTCATCTCTATCTCCCTCTCTATCCCTCTCTCTGCCCCCCGTTCCCACTCCTCTCTCTCCCTCTCTCTCTCTCTCTCTCTCTCTCTGCCCCCCATTCCCACTCATCTCTATTTCCCTCTCTTTCCCTCTCTCTGCCCCCCCGTTCCCACTCCCCTCTCTCTCTCTCCCTCCCTCTCTCTGCCCCCGTTCCCACTCTCTCTCTCTCCCTCTCCCCTCTCTCTCTCTCTCTGCCCCCCATTCCCACTCATCTCTATCTCTCTCTCCCTCCCTCTCTCTGCCCCCCCGTTCCCACTCCTCTCTCCCTCTCCCTCCCTCTCTCTGCCCCCCGTTCCCACTCCTCTCTCTCTCTCCCTCTCCCTCTCTCTCTCTCCCTCCCTCTCTCTGCCCCCCGTTCCCACTCCTCTCTCTCTCTCCCTCTCCCTCTCTCTCTCTCTCTCTCTGCCCCCCGTTCCCACTCCTCTCTCTCTCTCTCTCTCTCTCTGCCCCGCCATTCCCACTCCTCTCTCTTTTCTCTCTCTCCCACTCTCTTTCCCTCTGTATCTCTCTCTCTTTCCGACATCAAATGAAATAAAATAAAATGTATTTATATAGCCCTTCGTACATCAGCTGATATCTCAAAGTGCTGTACAGAAACCCAGCATAAAACCCCAAACAGCAAGCAATGCAGGTGTAGAAGCACGGTGGCTAGGAAAAACTCCCTAGAAAGGCCAAAACCTAGGAAGAAACCTAGAGAGGAACCAGGCTATGTGGGGTGGCCAGTCCTCTTCTGGCTGTGCCGGGTGGAGATTATAACAGAACATGGCCAAGATGTTCAAATGTTCTTAAATGACCAGCATGGTTAAATAATAATAATCACAGGCAGAACAGTTGACACTGGAGCAGCAGCACGGCCAGGTGGACTGGGGACAGCAAGGAGTCATCATGTCAGGTACTCCTGAGGCATGGTCCTAGGGCTCAGGTCCTCCGAGAGAGAGAAAGAAAGAGAGAAAGAGAGAATTAGAGAGAGCATACTTAAATTCACACAGGACACTGGATAGGACAGGAGAAGTACTCCAGATATAACAGACTGACCCTAGCCCCCCGACACATAAACTACTGCAGCATAAATACTGGAGACTGAGCAGGAGGGGTCAGGAGACACTGTGGCCCCATCCGATGACACCCCCGGACAGGGCCAAACAGGAAGGATATAACCCCACCCACTTTGCCAAAGAACAGCCCCCACACCACTAGAGGGATATCTTCAACCACCAACTTACCATCCTGAGACAAGGCCGAGTATAGCCCACAAAGATCTCCGCCACGGCACAACCCAAGGGGGGTGCCAACCCAGACAGGAAGTTCACATCAGTGACTCAACCCACTCAAGTGACGCACTCCTCCTAGGGACGGTATGAAAGAGCCCGAGTAAGCCAGTGACTCAGCCCCTGTAATAGGTTTAGAGGCAGAGAATCCCAGTGGAAAGAGGGGAACCAGCCAGGCAGAGACAGCAAGGGCGGTTCGTTGCTCCAGAGCCTTTCCGTTCAACTTCACACTCCTGGGCCAGACTACACTCAATCATATGACCCACTGAAGAGATGAGTCTTCAGTAATGACTTAAAGGTTGAGACCGAGTTTGAGTCTCTCACATGGGTAGGCAGACCATTCCATAAAAATGGAGCTCTATAGGAGAAAGCCGTGCCTCCAGCTGTTTGCTTAGAAATTCTAGGTACAATTAGGAGGCCTGCGTCTTGTGACTGTAGCGTACGTGTAGGTATGTACAGCAGGACCAAATCAGAGAGATAGGTAGGAGCAAGCCCATGTAATGCTTTGTAGGTTAGCAGTAAAACCTTGAAATCAGCCCTTGCCTTGACAGGAAGCCAGTGTCAGGATGCTAGCACTGGAGTAATATGATAAAAAATTTTGGTTCTCGCCAGGATTCTAGCAGCCGTATTTAGCACTAACTGAAGTTTATTTAGTGCTTTATCCGGGTAGCCGGAAAGTAGAGCATTGCAGTCTTCTAACCTAGAAGTGACAAAAGCATGGATTAATTTTTCTGCATCATTTTTGGACAGAAAGTTTCTGATTTTTGCAATGTTACGTAGATGGAAAAAAGCTGTCCTTGAGACAGTCTTGATATGTTCTTCAAAAGAGAGATCAGGGTCCAGAGTAACGCCAAGGTCCTTCACAGTTGTATTTGAGACGACTGTACAACCATTAGGATTAATTGTCAGATTCAACAGAAGATCTCTTTGTTTTTTGAGACCTAGAACAAGCATCTTTGTTTTGTCCGAGTTTAAAAGTAGAAAGTTTGCAGCCATCCACTTCCTTATTTCTGAAACACATGCTTCTAGCGAGGGCAATTTTGGGGCTTCACCATGTTTCATTGAAATGTACAGCTGTGTGTCATCCGCATAACAGTGAAAGTTAACATTATGTTTTCGAATGACATCCCCAAGAGGTAAAATATATAGTGTAAACAATAGTGGTCCTAAAACGGAACCTTGAGGAACACCGAAATACAGATCTTGTGATTTATTTCTTGCTCACACACTTGTCCTCCCGAAACCATAACCCTCTTTAACCATAACCATCTTTAACCCTAACCCTCTCTAACTGTAACTCTCTCTAACCGTAACCCTACACCCTCTCTCCCTACACCCTCTTTCCATACACCCTCTCCTCTAACCCCAACCCTCTCTAACCGTAACCATCACTCTCGCTCCCCCTAACCCTCTCTCCCCCTAACCCTCTCTCCCCCTAACCCTCTCTCCACCTAACCCTCTCTCCACCTAACCCTCTCTAACCATAACCCTCTCTAACCGTAAACCTCTCTAACCATAACCCTACACCCTCTCTCCCTATATACTACTTTGCTTTCTCACTCACATTCCCCTTATTTTCTTCCTCTGTCTTTGTGTGTCTCTACCACTCACACCCACACACACACCCACACACACCCATACACACCCATACACAACCACACATACCCACCCAACCACCCACCCACCAACTCACCCTCCTCCACACACACACACACACACACACACACACACACACACACACACACACACACACACACACACACACACACACACACACACACACACACACACACACACACACACACACACACACACACACACACACACACACACACTTACTCACTCTCTCACACACATTCTCTTTCTCTCTACAGAGGTGTCTGTGTCCTCAGTACTGTGTCTGTCGTCAGTGAGAGAGTTACCAGTCCAGGTGAGGGAGCTGTATGGTCAGGGCTTCGTCCTGGTGGCTGTCCATCCCTTTGTCCACCCTTGTGGCCCCAGGCCTGCACGCATCCAACGCCAGCTACACAGAGCTGTCCTCATCAGAGAGACACACAGGTATGGAAACACACACACACACACAGGTACGGAAACATATAAACACACACTCATTTCCTGCAACCAACGCCTGCTACACAGAACACAGACACACATAGTTAGGGAATGCCTTCAATTCTCACCTGCAGGAGCCTCATCTGAGTTCAATTCTCACCTGCAGGAGCCTCATCTGAGTTCAATTCTCACTTGCAGGAGCCTCATCTGAGTTCAATTCTCACCTGCAGGAGCCTCATCTGAGTTCAATTCTCACTTGCAGGAGCCTCATCTGAGTTCTATTCTCACCTGCAGGAGCCTCATCTGAGTTCTATTCTCACCTGCAGGAGCCTCATCTGAGTTCTATTCTCACCTACAGGAGCCTCATCTGAGTTCTATTCTCACCTGCAGGAGCCTCATCTGAGTTCTATTCTCACCTGCAGGAGCCTCATCTGAGTTCTATTCTCACCTGCAGGAGCCTCATCTGAGTTCTATTCTCACCTGCAGGAGCCTCATCTGAGTTCTATTCTCACCTGCAGGAGCCTCATCTGAGTTCTATTCCCACCTGCAGGAGCCTCATCTGAGTTCTATTCTCACCTGCAGGAGCCTCATCTGAGTTCTATTCTCACCTACAGGAGCCTCATCTGAGTTCTATTCTCACCTGCAGGAGCCTCATCTGAGTTCTATTCTCACCTGCAGGAGCCTCATCTGAGTTCTATTCTCACCTGCAGGAGCCTCATCTGAGTTCTATTCTCACCTGCAGGAGCCTCATCTGAGTTCTATTCTCACCTGCAGGAGCCTCATCTGAGTTCTATTCTCACCTGCAGGAGCCTCATCTGAGTTCTATTCTCACCTGCAGGAGCCTCATCTGAGTTCTATTCTCACCTGCAGGAGCCTCATCTGAGTTCTATTCTCACCTGCAGGAGCCTCATCTGAGTTCTATTCTCACCTGCAGGAGCCTCATCTGAGTTCTATTCTCACCTGCAGGAGCCTCATCTGAGTTCTATTCTCACCTGCAGGAGCCTCATCTGAGTTCTATTCTCACCTGCAGGAGCCTCATCTGAGTTCTATTCTCACCTGCAGGAGCCTCATCTGAGTTCTATTCTCACCTGCAGGAGCCTCATCTGAGTTCTATTCTCACCTGCAGGAGCCTCATCTGAGTTCTATTCTCACCTGCAGGAGCCTCATCTGAGTTCTATTCTCACCTGCAGGAGCCTCATCTGAGTTCTATTCTCACCTGCAGGAGCCTCATCTGAGTTCTATTCTCACCTGCAGGAGCCTCATCTGAGTTCTATTCTCACCTACAGGAGCCTCATCTGAGTTCTATTCTCACCTGCAGGAGCCTCATCCGAGTTCTATTCTCACCTGCAGGAGCCTCATCCGAGTTCTATTCTCACCTGCAGGAGCCTCATCCGAGTTCTATTCTCACCTACAGGAGCCTCATCTGAGTTCTATTCTCACCTACAGGAGCCTCATCTGAGTTCTATTCTCACCTGCAGGAGCCTCATCTGAGTTCTATTCTCACCTACAGGAGCCTCATCTGAGTTCTATTCTCACCTACAGGAGCCTCATCTGAGTTCTATTCTCACCTACAGGAGCCTCATCTGAGTTCTATTCTCACCTACAGGAGCCTCATCTGAGTTCTATTCTCACCTGCAGGAGCCTCATCTGAGTTCTATTCTCACCTGCAGGAGCCTCATCTGAGTTCTATTCTCACCTACAGGAGCCTCATCTGAGTTCTATTCTCACCTGCAGGAGCCTCATCTGAGTTCTATTCTCACCTACAGGAGCCTCATCTGAGTTCTATTCTCACCTACAGGAGCCTCATCTGAGTTCTATTCTCACCTGCAGGAGCCTCATCTGAGTTCTATTCTCACCTACAGGAGCCTCATCTGAGTTCTATTCTCACCTGCAGGAGCCTCATCTGAGTTCTATTCTCACCTGCAGGAGCCTCATCTGAGTTCTATTCTCACCTGCAGGAGCCTCATCTGAGTTCTATTCTCACCTGCAGGAGCCTCATCTGAGTTCTATTCTCACCTACAGGAGCCTCATCTGAGTTCTATTCTCACCTGCAGGAGCCTCATCTGAGTTCTATTCTCACCTGCAGGAGCCTCATCTGAGTTCTATTCTCACCTGCAGGAGCCTCATCTGAGTTCTATTCTCCCCCACAGAATGTGTGAAATCTGAGCAGAATCCTATTTTCACACTGAGGATTCTCAGCAGAGATCTATTCTCACCCGTGTAATTCTTGAAGCATACTGTATGTGTAGATAGGGAACTGTATACAGCGTGTGGCAGGCCCATGTGGCAGGCCCATGCTTATAGACATGCTCACACTTAGAAATGTAAACTGTTTTTCTCTCACACTTCCACACATACTGTATATGCTTACACAAATACACACACACACACACAATCTTTCCCTCATACTCACATGTGTGCGTGCGTACACACACACACACACACACACAGTTGGGTGATCCTACCAATTGGCACTTGTCACCGTGGCGACGACTGATTGCATCATCAGCACCCGCCGGAGGGGAATAATGTGCTAGGATAGGGGAACCATGAGGCCTTCTGTTCTCCTTTTATCTCTCCATCACTTCATCTCTCTCCAACCCTCTATCCTCCACTCTCTCCTCCTTTTCTCTCTCCATCACTTCATCTCTCTCCTCTCCCCAACCCTCTATCCTCCACTCTCTCCTCCTTTTATCTCTCCATCACTTCATCTCTCTCCTCCCTCCATTATCACCATTCTCCTTTCTTCCATTCTCTAAAGCACAATAGATTACTAAGATCCAGAATGCAAACATGATTATCTCTAGTTTTATTCAGGCCTTCATCAGTCCTTTCTACATGTTCATGTCTTTCTCCACGTTCATGTCTTTCTTTGAGAAGAAAGTAAGCCTGTGTCCTAAATAGTGCAATCATTTTGACCATAGCCATATGGGCCCCTATGAGCCCTGCAAAAGTAGTGCACTATATAGGGAATAGGGTACATAAATGTCCGCTGATGTCTTCCTTCAACCCTCTTTCATTTCTCTCTGTCCAGTTCAGAGAACGAGCTGAAGTGGGCGGGGCTTCGCCTGGAGACAGACGTGTGTGTGGCGGGTCAACAGGCCCCTGACCCAGAAGTCATCCAGAACTACGTGAAGAAGGTCAGCCCTGCCCATTAGTCCTAATGCACAGATCTAGGATCAGCTTACTACCTACACTCAGCTCCACTCTGGAAGAAGTTACCCATAGGCACAGATCTAGGAACAGCTTACAATTTACACTCAGCTCCACTCTGGGAGAAGTAACCCATAGACACAGATCTAGGATCAACAAATTCCCCCATAAATGTTAATTGTAGCCCTTTACTTTCGGGTTGAAAATGGCAGATTTGGGCACTAACAAGAGTCGGGGGTCTGAGTGAGAAATGCTGTACATTAAGAGGACTCTATGTATTTTGAAATATGATATGTTGATGTCATACAAGCAAGCCAAACACCTGTGAGTCACATCACATCTCCAAATCATACAACTTATGTCATATGCAGGGTCAAGGTTTCTGATCACTATGTTTGATGTACAGTTACCAGATGACATGTGGTCATACCCTGGGATGTTCTGAACACAATGAGCTTGTGTTTGTTTATTTCACTTAAATGCACTCCTTTTAAGCGCACCAAAATTACAATCTGTTTCTCTGAATTGCCTTGTGAAAGCCTAACACTGTAAGGTTGTATTTTATAACTTAGCTAGCAATAGAACACACTTTCTAATCATGCCCACTTGACACAGATTGCGATTTTTAATGGACAGTTTTTGGATTGCTTAAACAAAAGTCATTGTGTGATGCAGGCTTGTGTTCCAACTGAAACAACTAAAAGTGTGCTTGCTCTATTCCCTCAATGGCACGGCTAGGAGAGCTCCAAAAAGCACCTTCAACTTGAAGACTCTTCTTTGATTCATAAAAGTGCATTGAAATTGCTTTGCAACTGTGCACACTTTCTCACTCAAACCATTTCCCCCTTAGGTTGCACCAGGAATAGTCTTATCCTGTTACTGATTGTATCCAGAATATTTTCGTTGTCAACATATGCAGTGAACAGTACAGTAAATGTCAAATGCACCTAAGATCAACAGTTAAATGCTTGAATTCAGTCTTGGGGAACTGTTCAAATAAAATGTTATTTGTCACATGCGCAGAATACAACCGGTATTACAGACCTTACCGTGAAATGCTTACTTACAAGCCCATAAACAACAGAAATAGAGTTAAGAAAATATTTTGTAAATCAAATAAAACATTTTTTTTTAAAGTAACACAAAAAAATACCAGTACCGAGTCAGTGTGCGGGGGTACAGGTTAGTCGAGGTCATTTGTACATGTAGGTAGGGGTAAAGTGACTATGCATAGATAATAAACAGCAAGTAGCAGCAGTGTAAAAACAAAGGGGGGGTTCAATGTAAATAGCCCAGGTGGGTATTTGATTCATTGTTCAGCAGCCTTATGGCCTGGGGGTTGAAGCTGGTAAGGATCTAGACTTGGCGATCTGGTACCGCTTGCTGTGCGGTAGCAGAGATAATAGTCTATGACTTGGGGGACTGAAGTCTTTGACAATTTTTGGGCATTCCTCTCACACCGCCTAGTATCTAGTTTGAGAAACAGATGCCTTAAAAGTCCTCAACTGGCAGTTTCATTAAATAGTACCCGCAAAACACCTGTCTCAACGTCAACAGTGAAGAGGCGACTCTGGGATACTGGCCTTCTAGGAAAAGTTCTGTACAGTGTCTGTGTTCCTTTTCCCATCTTAATATATTATTTTTATTGGCCAGTCTGAGATATGGCTTTTTCTTTGAAACCCTGCCTAGAAGGCCAGCATCCCAGAGTCCCCTCTTCACTGTTGACGTTGAGACTGGTGTTCTGCGGGTACAATTTAATGAAGCTGCCAGTTGAGGACTTGTAAGGCTTCTGTTTCTCAGACACTCTAATGTACTTGTCCTCTTGCTCAGTTGTGCACCGGGGCCTCCCACTCCTCTTTTGGTTAGAGACAATTTGAGCTGTTCTGTGAATGGAGTAGTACACAGCGTTGTACAAGATCTTCAGTTTGTTGGCAATTTCTCACATGGAATAGCCTTCATTTCTCAGAACAAGAATAGACTAACGAGTTTCAGAAGAACGGTCTTTGTTTCTGGCCAATTTGAGACGGTAATCGAACCCACAAATGCTGATGCTCCAGATACTCAACTAGTCTAAAGAAGGCCAGTTTTATTGCTTCTTTAATCAGGGCATACTCCGGGGCCTCACTGTGGTAGCGGTCAGCACTCGCCTTTTGCCTCCTGACAGCCCGTTGTAGCCGCACATTGGCAGCGTTCCATGTCTCCTCTGAGTGCCGAAACCATTCATCCACCGCAGGAGCCTCGATCTGGCTCTGATGCCATGGTGCCAAGACCGGCTGATAACCCAGCACACATTGAAATGGTGATAGGTTGGTAGAGGAATGGCGGAGGGAGTTTTGGGCCATCTCCGCCCAGGGGATGTAAACCGCCCACTCCCTCAGGCGGTCCTGGCACTAGGACCGCAGAAACCTACCCGCATCCTGGTTGACTCTTTCCACCTGCCCGTTACTCTCAGGGTGAAAACCTGAGGTAAGGCTGACTGAGACCCCCAGACGTTCCATAAACGCCCTCCATACTCTAGACATGAATTAGGGACCCCGATCAGAAACTATATCCTCAGGCACCCCGTAGTGACGGAATACGTGGGTGAAAAGGGCCTCCGCAGTCTGTAGAGCCGTAGGGAGACTGGGCAAAGGAAGACGGCGGCAGGACTTAGAAAATCGATCCACAACGACCAGAATCGTGATGTTACCCGGCGACGGGGGAAGATCCGTCACAAAATCCACCGATAGGTGTGACCATGGTCGTTGTGGAACGGGAAGGGGTTGAAATTCACCTCTGGGTAGGTGTCTAGGTGCCATGCACTGTGCGCATACCGAACAGGAGGAAATATACACCCTCACGTCCTTAGCTAAAGTGGGCCACCAGTACGTCCCAGCAAGGTAGCGCATCGTCCGACCGATGTCAGGAAGACCAGAGGAGGGTGACGTGTGAGCCCAACAGATCAAACGATCGCGGACATCAAACGGAACGTACAGACGCCCAGCTGGACACTGAGGGGGAGTAGGCTCTGCACGTGACGCCCGCTCGATGTCCGCGTCCACCTCCCATACCACCGGTGCCACCAGGCGAGAAGCTGGAATTATGGGAGTGGGATCCGTGGACCGCTCCTCTGTATCATACAGCCAGGACAGTGCGTCTGCCTTCACGTTCTGGGAACCTGGTTTGTAGGAAAGGGTGAAAACAAAACGGGTGAAAAACATGGCCCACCTTGCCTGGCGAGGGTTCAGTCTCCTCGCTGCTCGGATGTACTCCAGATTGCGGTGGTCAGTCCAAATGAGAAAAGGGTGTCTAGCCCCCTCAAACCAATGTCTCCATGCTTTCAGAGCCATGACAACAGCTAACAACTCCCGGTCCCCCACATCATAGTTTTGCTCTGCCAGGCTGAGCTTCTTTGAAACGAATGCACAGGGGCGGAGCTTTAGAGGCGTACCCGAGCGCTGAGACAGCACAGCCCCTATCCCTGCCTCGGACGCCTCCACCTCAACTATGAAAGCTAAGGAGGGATCGGGATGCGCCAACACGGGAGCCGAGGTAAACAGAGCCTTCAGGTGACCAAAGCCCTGTCCGCCCCTGCTGTCCACTGCAGTCGCACCGGTCCCCCCTTCAGCAGTGAGGTAATGTGAGCCGCTACCTGACCAAAACCCCGGATAAATCTCCGGTAGTAGTTGGCAAACCCTAAAAACCGCTGCACCTCCTTTACCGTGGTGGGAGTCAGCCAATTACGCATGGCTGAAATGAGTCATTCTCCATCTCTACCACTGACGCTAAAAAGCGGTACCCTAGGAAGGAGATGGACTGTTGGAAGAACAGACATTTCTCAGCCTTGACGTACAGGTCATGTTCCAACAGTCCAAGCACCCTGCGTACCAGGGACACATGCTCGGCGCGTGTAGTGGAGTATATCAGAATGTCATCTATATACACCACTACACCCTGCCCGTGCAGGTCCCTGAAAATCTCCTCTACAAAGGCTTGGAAGACTGATGGAACATTCATCAACCCGTACGGCATGACGAGGTACTCATAGTGCCCAGAAGTGGTGCTAAATGCCGTCTTCCACTCATCACCCCCCGGATACGCACCAGGTTGTAAGCGCTCCTGAGGTCCAATTTTGTGAAGAAGCGCGCCCCGTGTAATGACTCGGTCATACTGGCTATGAGCGGTAGCGGGTAACTGTATTTTACCGTGACCTTATTCAAACCTCGATAATCAATACACGGGCGCAAACCACCATCCTTTTTCTTCACAAAAAAGAAACTTGAGGAGACGGGTGAGATGGAAGGTTGAATGTATCCCTGTCTCAGAGATTCGGTGACATATGTTTCCATAGCCACCGTCTCCTCATGTGACAGAGGATACAAATGACTCAACGATGAGCCTGGAGAAATTCAAATTCATAGACCGAGCTATGGATTCAAGGACTGACCAATCCAAGATATCAAAATTATAGTTTAAAGCATGTTTTGAGGCGCTATAATGTTTATTTACATTTGCAATGGAGTAAAACAAGCTAACATTATGGGTTCTGATGGGGTACGACAGTTGAACTAAAGTCATTAGGCGTTTATAAGTTACATTCTTCAAGAATCAATAGGTATATATCTTTAATTTATTAGTAAAAAATGTATGTAGCAACTGCAGATTCTCCCTTTAAAGGGACATTACACTCTAAAATTCATCCCTTATTTGAACCTTAATATTTGACTGAAAAATTCTAGTGGCAAGCTAATAATAATTTCCTTGGATGCCTCCTTACTGGAAGAAGAGGAAGCCAATTTGACTATTGAGATGCCCCCCTAATGTCACTATCAGCTGTGACATCATTTAACAATCACAAACTCCCTCTTAGGCACTTATAGTTGTGAATTCATCTCATTCTACAGCGACCATGAGTCGCTGTAGAATGAGATGAATTCACTACTATAAGTGAACAGGCCTTATTGAGGAGATTTGCATGTGAACAGGCGGAGCATAAAAGGGAGCGGTGATTGGATTGAAATGCACAGGGCTCAGTATAATGTGATATGGTCAGGCAGCGTGACATGAATAGGCAATCAGATAGCAGCCTGGCTGCTAGGGAATCATTGAAAAGAACCACGGACAGGACGCAATAGAAGAGTAGGGGACATTGATGGGTCTTCTCACACTGCAGGGTTTGGCACTTACTTCCTTCCTTCCTTATGACACACACACACACGTGCTCTTGCATATAAGGACACACTAAACATGAGTAAGTACATGTCAAGGAGGCATAATAAAGCCTTTGGGTGGGTTTGAGTAATAATCCCCACCACCCACATACATGTGACACACACACACATTTTGTATTTCTACTCACATCTTGACACACTCAAGAGTTGGGCAGTGTCTGTTCACTGTCCCTCATCTTCATCTGCCTCCCCCAACAAAAATGTGTGTGTGTGTGTGTGTGTTGATTGTCATTGAAGTAGGGATGGTAATGGGGAAAGATGTCTCGTTGTTATTGGTGGTAGTTAGCATTCTGTGTTCTCTCTAACGAGCCCCTCTCAAACTGTCACCATTAATATCAACTGACAGTTAACCAGAGGAGCTCTGTGGGAGGGAGAGGGAGAATGACACACACACACACGGTAATGACAAACGCACATACAGACCGTGGATAATGAGGTTCCTTTGTCATTAGAAAACTTGGTCTTTAGGGATGATTAGGCTGTTTGCAGGATGGTTTGCAGAATGTCTGTAGTGTGTAAATGAGGCTGTGGGTGTAACCCCAAGTAAGCGTAATGGCTACTGATTGAATATGATTTGTATCTATATATGTATCGGGCATGAGAGAGTGTGTGTGTGTGTCCGTGTCTGTGTGCTTGAGTGCACAGTACCAGTACACATATGGAATCATGTAGTAACCAAAAAGGTGTTAAACAAATCAAAATATATTTTAGATTCTTCAAAGTAGCCATCCTTTGCCTTGATGACAGCTTTGCACACTCTTGGCATTCTCTCAACCATCTTCATGAGGAATGCTTTTCCAACAGTCTTGAAGGAGTTCCCACATATGCTGAGCACTTGTTGGCTACTTTTCCTTCACTCTGCAGTCCAACTCATCCCAAACCACCTCAATTGGGTTGAGGTCGGGTGATTATGGAGGCCAGGTCATCTGATGCAGCACTCATCACTCTCCTTCTTGGTCAAATAGCCCTTACACAGCCTGGAGATGTGTTTTGGGTCATTGTCCTGTTGAAAAACAAATTATAGTCCCACTAAGCTCAAACCAGATGGAGTGACGTACCGCTGCAGAATGCTGTGGTGACACCAACAGTGTTACCAGCAAAGCACCCCCACTCCATTACACATCCTCCATGTTTCACAGTGGGAACCACACATGTGGAGCTCATCCGCTCACCTACTCTGAGTCTCACAAAGATACGGATGTTGACTCGTCAGACCAGATTTTGACTCATCAGACCAAAGGACAGATTTCCACTGGTCTAATGTCCATTGCTTGTGTTTCTTGGCCCAAGCAAGTCTCTTCTTATTATTGCTGTCCTTTAGTAGTGGTTTCTTTGTAGCAATTCGACCATGAAGGCCTGATTCACACAGTCTCCTCTGAACAGTTGATGTTGAGATGTGTCTGTTGAACTCTGAAGTATTTATTTGGGTTGCAATTTCTGAGGCTGGTAACTCTTATGAATTTATCCTCAGCAGCAGAGGTAACTCTGTGTCTTCCTTTTCTGTGGCGGTCCTCATGAGAGCCAGTTTCATCATAGCGCTTGATGGTTTTTGCAACTGTACACATTTTCCGATATCTTAATGATGGACTGTCATTTCTCTTTGCTTGTTTGAGCTGTTCTTGCCATAATATGGACTTGGTCTTTTACCAAATCCTCTGTACACCACCCCTACCTTGTCACACACAACTGATTGAATCAAACGCATTAAGAAGGAAAGAAATTCCGCAAATTAACTTTTAACAAGGCACACCTGTTAATTGAAATGCATTCTACCTCATCAGCTGGTTGAGAGAATGCCAAGAGTGTGCAAAGCTGTCATCAAGGCAAAGGGTGGCTACTTTGAAGAATCTCAAGTATAAAATATGTTTTGATTTATTTAACACTTTTGGGGTTACTACGTGATTCCATATGTGTGATTTCATAGTTTTGATGTCTTCACTATTATCTTACAATGTAGAAAATAGTAAATATAAAGAAAACCCCTTGAATGATAAGGTGTGTCCAAACTTTTGACTGGTACTGTATGTGTCTGCTAAGTGACCACTACTCTGTGTGTGTGTTTGTGTGTGTTTTGTGTTTGACCAGATCCAGGACATGGCGGAGCAGGGTATGCTGTTTGTGGGCTTCCTGCAGCAGCCTGGCGGGGGACCCTGTTTCCTGGGGCACTTGGACCCTGAGGACCTGTCCTCCCTGCACTCCAGCCCCTCCCCCATACACAGACACCCCACCAGTCCCTCAGAACCCATGATACTGGATCCCAGCCCTACAGACTCTGCAGAACCCCACCAGAACCTCCTAGAACCAGAACACAACCGGAACACAGAAGTGAAAACACCAGAACACAAGTTGGTTGAACTCAGAACAATTGAGCAGAACCCTACAGATACCAGTCTGGTGGAGCTGGACTTGAGCTCCACAGGACCGCTAGATCTCACACAGGACTCTACTCCAATAGAATCATCAAACAGAGAACACGAACACAGTCCAGGCAAAATAGCCTCAATAGAAGACCAACCAAACCGCTGTCCAGATGAACCAGCAGACTCACCAGAGAGACCCAGCCAAAGAGATCCAGCTAGTGTCCAACAGAACCACAACCACGCCCCAACAGAACTCCCTGGTGACCAGGATCAACTACAGTCTGACAACACAATAGAGACCACATGTATAGGGAGACAACAGAATGAAAGCCAAGCAGACTTCCTCAGGATTCTACTTCCCAACTTCAGCCCAACAGAGTTAACACATGGACTTGGTGGTCCAGATGCAGACAGACAGTGCCAGGGAGACAGACAGAGTCTAAGCCCTCAGACACAGAACCACAACCAGAGACCGGAAATAGACCATGGCTCAGACAACCTGGTCCGGTCACCAGAACTAGACAACGGTGACCACGGGTCAGGTTCCGGGGCTGAGAGGGGGTGTAACCGTAGAAACGAGGGCACGGGCGGTGACCCGGGTGAGCATCCGAGGAGCAGCAGAGTTCCGATCCACAACAACAACAATCACATCCGGGTCAAGAGTCCAGACAGAGAAAAGAGGGCTGTAGGGTCTCCACCAGCACAGAGCAGTGAGTGTGCAGTCTACTACTATTGCCACTGGGTTATAGAGGTTATAGAGTTTAAACTGAATATTACTGAATAATATAATATTGATTGATTTCAGATATATGTATAGTATGTATAGTATTTAAAACTAATGCTATGTGTCTCTCTCTCTGTGTTTGTGTGTCTGTGTGTAGGGGTGCAGGTGTTTGCCCTATACAACCACACAGGGGAGCTGTCCAGCTCTCTGAGGTTCTACTCCCTCAGGGTTCCGCTGCAGCTGCAGAGAGAGGCAGGGCTAGTGACTGAGGTTGACGCCCACTGGCTGGATCACATGACCCAGCATTTCACCAGCGGAGCTCACCTCATTGACGGCTTCTTTCACCTTGGAGAAGACAATGGTATGTTTTGCAGAATGGTGATGTGTAATACAGTAGTAGCCTGAGTGTCCGTCTGTTTGTGCTGTCAAACTCCTTGTCATGCCAAACAATAGGTTCTAGCTCATTAATGATTAATGAACATGTTGAAGATTTCAGTGAGGCCAGACTGTTTGGCTTGTCCATGAGCATTGCAGTTAGGAAGAGCACAAACAGCTCTTTGACAACGCTAGTGCTGGAGTGTTTACCATGGCGAACATACTTACAATTTTTGGAACTTAGGGGAAAATGGTAAAGGCCTATTTGGAAAGCTTACCCATGTTCCTTCACCTATGATGCATGGAAGTACATCAAAGCCAAGAACGGATCAACTCTATCTTTTCCAAATCTGTGGAAGAGATTCAACTGTAATAGAAGAAGTTGTTGAGTTTCTATATCCCTCTCTCTCTCTGTCTCTCTCTGTCTCTCTCTCCCTCTCTCTCTCTCTCTCTCTCTCTCTCTCTCTCTGTCTCTCTCTCTCTCTGTCTCTCTCTGTCTCTCTCTCTCTCTGTCTCTCTCTCTCTCTCTCTCTCTCTCTCTCTCTCTCTCTCTCTCTCTCTCTCTCTCTCTCTCTCTCTCTGTCTCTCTCTCTGTCTCTCTCTTTCTCTCTCTTTGTCTCTCTGTCTCTCTCTCTCTGTCTCTCTCTCTCTCTCTGTCTCTCTCTGTCTCTCTCTCTCTTTGTCTCTCTCTCTCTCTCTCTCTCTCTGTCTCTCTCTCTCTCTCTCTCTCTGTCTCTCTCTCTCTGTCTCTCTCTTTGTCTCTCTGTCTCTCTCTGTCTCTCTCTGTCTCTCTCTCTCTCTCTCTCTCTCTCTCTCTGTCTCTCTCTCTCTGTCTCTCTCTCTCTCTGTCTCTCTCTGTCTCTCTCTCTCTTTGTCTCTCTGTCTCTCTCTCTCTCTCTGTCTCTCTCTCTCTGTCTCTCTGTCTCTCTCTCTCTCTGTCTCTCTCTCTCTCTGTCTCTCTCTCTCTCTGTCTCTCTCTCTTTGTCTCTCTGTCTCTCTCTCTCTCTCTTTCAGGCAGCGGGGTCTCCTCCGTGGACAGTGTGTTCATCTTTCAGAGCTCCTCAGAAGAAACCCCACCCACTTCATACGACGCCATTGTGGTGGAGCAGTGGACCATTGTCGATGTGAGTGTGTGCGCGTGCGTGTAAATGTGCGCGCGTGTGTGTGCACCCGAGCGACCATTGTCGACGTGTGTGTGACCCTGTTGTTCTCCTCTCCAGGGTGTAGTGGTAAGGACAGACTACATTCCTTTGCTCCAGTCTCTGGCTCCCTATGGATGGAGACTGACGTGTGTGCTGCCTACTCCCATCGTTAAGACCAACAGGTGCTGTCCCAACCCACCAGTCAGGAGCACTAGCCTAGCACAGACTAATAGTTACAGTATTTCTCTAAACCATACTAAACATTGGAACACTGAACCTCATTTGGAACAAAATTACATTTCACATTTTCTTTCACACTATAAGACACAGTATAGGACTCAGAAGTTCTAATATCAAGTGCCAAGATGTAAAGCCAGTAGTGATGTACATTACGTTAATAGCACTGTTCTCTCCTTAGTGATGGTAGTTTGTCCACAAAGCAGATCCTCTTCCTCCAGAGACCTGCCTTGCAACGCAACAGGAAAGACTTCAAGGTTCCTCACTTTTTTTGTTCCTCTACTTCTGTCTTTCTCTCTATCACTCACTCTTTCCTTGTACCTTACACAATGCTGTGTCACAGTTGGTGTCATTAAAAAGTCATACTTCTAAATGTAGCTGTAGCTAACCCAGCTGATATAGTCCTACTCTGGTTCTGTTAACACTCAGGGGGAGAGTTTTTATGTTCTAAAAATAATAATTTCTTAGTACATTACAGTCAAAAAGATGACTTTCTTCAGTCAATTCTTTGCTGTTAACTGTCCAAGAGAAGCATCACAGAGATTTGTGTAGTCATTTGTCAGGTGTCTGAAGAGAGAGACAGAGTTCATAGAAAAACAAAAAACATATCCTTAAAATGTCTATCTTTCAGAAGTTGAACCTCAGGGGTCGGAACAAGCCGAAGAAAAACTCTGCTGGAGAAATGCTAGAGAAGAAAGAGGAGAGAAAGGACACATCCCCAGTGATGGAGAGAGGGATGGATGGACAGAAGAGGAACACGGAAGAGGAGGAGGAGAGAGAGGTGAGAAGGAATTGTGAGAACAAAAGAAATGAGAAAAGGAGAACCGTAGACAGAGATGGAATCAAGAGAGAAGAGGAGAGCGAGTGTGAGACAGAATTTCAAGACTTCACCCAGGGTACAGAGGGCGGGGCCACAGACCTCAACCAGGAAGTAGAGCGGGGGAATGGCAAAGCCCTATTGGCCAGACATGAGAAGGCCGTTAGGTTTGCAGATCAGTTTGTCAATCAGAAGAATGATGAAGAGAAGTCAGAGGAGAAGATCACACAGCAGCTGAGTGAGAGAGCGCTGTTTTCTGGAGTATGTTAATTAGATAGAATTAAATATAAAGCGCCTGAGTAGGACTGCTGATCTAGGAACAGTTTTGCCTTTTAAATCATAATGAATAAGCGGGGAACTGATCCTAGATCATCACTCCTACTCTGAGATGTGTTCTGAATAACATTACAGGCCCTGACCTGGGTTCAAATAGTATTTGTAAGATTGCTTGATTGAGCTTGCATGGTGCCTTGCCTGGATGGAACCAATGGAAAAGTACCAAAAGTGCAAACCCAGCCCACCTGACACTCTAGGCACGTTCAGCAAGTTGTAATATTTCAAACAGCCTACTATTTTAACCCTGGAATGTAAATAATAAATATACAGAATGACAGAATAGGATGAAGCACTAGTAGCTCATCGATGGAAACCAAGTCACTTAACAGAATGGTGGTTAAGTTATATTCCTGGTACTGTATCAAACCTGGAGTTGTATACAGTATATACTCGGTGTGTGTGTGTATATATATATATATTTGTGTGTATACATTTACATACAGTTGTAGTCGTTAAAACTCGTTTTTCAACCACTCCACAAATTTCTTGTTAACAAACTATAGTTTTGGCAAGTTGGTTAGGACATTTACTTTGTGCATGACACGAGTCATTTTTCCAACAATTGTTTACAGACAGATATTTAATATAATTCACTATCACAATTCCAGTGGGTCAGAGGTTTACGTATACTAAGTTGACTGTGCCTTTAAACAGTTTGGACAATTTCAGAAAATTATGTCATGGCTTTAGAAGCTTCTGATAGGCTAATTGACATCATTTTAGTCAATCGGAGGTGTACCTGTGGAAGTATTTCAAGGCCTACCTTCAAACTCAGTGACTCTTTGCTTGACATCATGGGAAAATCAAAAGAAATCAGCCAAGACCTCCACAGGTCTGGTTCATCCTTGGGAGAAATTTCCAAACGCCTGAAGGTACCACGTTCATCTGTACAAACAATAGTATGCAAGTATAAACAACATCGGACCACGCAGCCATCATACCACTCAGGAAGGAGACGCGTTCTGTCTCCTAGAGAGGAACGTACTTTGGTGTCAAAGTGCAAATCAATCCCAGGACAACAGCAACGGACCGTGTGAAGATTCTGGAGGAAACGGGTATAAAAGTATCTATATCCACAGTAAAACAAGTCCTATATTGACACAACTTGAAAGGCCGCTCAGCAAGGAAGAAGCCACTGCTCCAAAACCGCCATAAAAAAAGCCAGACTACGGTTTGCAACTGCACATGGGGGCAAATATAGTACTTTTGGAGAAATGTCCTCTGGTCTGATGAAACTAAAATATAACTGTTTGGCCATAATGACCATCGTTATGTTTGGAGGATAAAGGGGGGTGCTTGCACGCCGAAGAACATCATCCCAACCGTGAAGCACAGGGTTGGCAGCATCATGTTGTGGGGGTGCTTTGCTGCAGGAGGGACTGGTGCACTTCACAAAATAGATGGCATCATGAGAAGGAATATTATGTGGATATATTGAAGCAACATCTCAAGACATCTGTCAGGAAGTTAAAGCTTGGTCGCAAATGGATCTTCCAAATGGACAATGACCCCAAGCATACTTCCAAAGTTGTGGCAAAACAACTTAAGGACAACATAGTTAAGGTATTGGAGTGGCCATCACAAAGCGCTGACCTCAATCCTATAGAACATTTGTGTGCAGAACTGAAAATGCATGTGCGAGCAAAGAGGCCTACAAATCTGATTGTTACACCAGCTCTGTCAGGAGGAATGGGACAAAATGCACCCAACTCATTGTGGGAAGTTTGTGGAAGGCTATCCGAAATGTTTGACCCAAGTTAAACAATTTATAGGCAATGCTACCAAATACTAATTGAGTGTATGTTAACTTCTGACCCACAGGGAATGTGATGAAAGAAATACAATCTGAAATAAATCATTCTCTCTACTATTATTCTGACATTTCACATTCTTAAAATAAAGTGGTGATCCTAACTGACCTAAGACAAGGAATTTTAACTCGGATTAAATGTCAGGAATTGTGAAAAACTGAGTTTAAATGTATTTGGCTAAGGTGTATGTAAACTTCCGACTTCAACTGTATATATATGTGCACATATGTAAAGATATATACTACCGGTCAAAAGATTTCGAATGCCTACTCATTCAAGGGCTTTTCTTTATTTTTACTATTTTCTACATTGTACAGTCATGGCCAAAAGTTTTGAGAATGACACAAATATTAATTTTCACAAAGTCTGCTGCATCAGTTTGCATGATGGCAATTTGCATATATATACTCCAGAATGTTATGAAGAGTGATCAGATGAATTGCAATTAATTGCAAAGTCCCTCCTTGCCATGCAAATGAACTGAATCCCCAAAAAACATTTCCACTGCATTTCAGCCCTGCCACAAAAGGACCAGCTGACATCATGTCAGTGATTCTCTCGTTAACACAGGTGTGAGTGTTGACGAGGACAAGTCTGGAGATCACTCTGTCATGCTGATTGAGTACGAATAACAACTGGAATCTTCAGAAGGAGGGTGGTGCTTGGAATCATTGTTCTTCCTCTGTCAATCATGGTTACCTGCAAGGAAGCACGTGCCGTCATCATTGCTTTGCACAAAAAGGGCTTCACAGGCAAAAATATTGCTGCCAGTAAGATTGCACCTAAGTCAACCTTTTATTGTATCGTCAAGAACTTCGAGAGAGGTGCAATTGTTGTGAAGAAGGCTTCAGGGCGCCCAAGAAAGTCCAGCAAGCGCCATGAACGTCTCCTAAAGTTGATTCAGCTGTGGGATCGGAGCACCACCAGTACAGAGCTTGCTCAGGAATGGCAGCAGGCAGGTGTGAGTGCATCTGCACTCACAGTGAGGTGAAGACTTTTAGAGGATGGCCCGGTGTCAAGAAGGGCAGCAAAGAAGCGACTTATCACCAGAAAAAACATCAGGAACAGACTGCGAAAGGTACAGGGATTGGACTGCTGAGGACTGGGGTAAAGTCATTTTCTCTGATGAATCCCCTTTCCAATTGTTTGGGGCATCCAGAAAAAAGCTTGTCTGGAGAAGACAAGGTGAGCGCTACCATCAGTCCTGTGTCATGCCAACAGTAAAGCATCCTGAGACCATTCATGTGTGGGGTTGCTTCTCAGCCAAGGGAGTGGGCTCACTCACAATTTTGAACACAGCCATGAATGAAGAATGGTACCAACACATTCTCTGAGAGCAACTTCTCCCAACCATCCAGGAACAGTTTGGTGACGAACAATGCCTTTTCCAGCATGATGGAGCACCTTGCCATAAGGAAAAAGTGATAACTAAGTGGCTCAGGGAACAAAACATCAATATTTTGGGTCCATGGTCAGGATACTCCCCAGACCTGAATCCCATTGAGAACGTGTGGTCAATCCTCAAGAGGCGGGTGGACAAACAAAAACCCACAAATTCTGACAAACTCCAAGCATTGATTATGCAAGAATGGGCTGCCATCAGTCAGGATGTGGCCCAGAAGTTAATTGACAGCATGCCAGGTCAGATTGCAGAGGTCTTGAAAAAGAAGGGTCAACACTGCAAATATTGACTCTTTGCATCAACTTACACTGAAGCAGCAAACCTTGTGGAAATTAATAAGTGTCATTCTCAAAACTTTTGGCCACAACTGTAGAATAATAGTGAAACTTTGAAATAACACATGGAATCTGGTAGTAACCAAAAAAGTGTTAAACAAATCAAAATATATTTTATATTTGAGATTCAAATAGCCACCCTTTGCCTTGACAGCTTTGCACACTCTTGACATTCTCTCAACCAGCTTCACCTGGAATGCTTTTCCAACAGTCTTGAAGGAGTTCCCACACTTGTTGGCTGCTTTTCCTTCACTCTGCGATCCAACTCATCCCAAACCATCTCAATTTGGTTGAGGTTGGGGGATTGTGGAGGCCAGGTCATCTGATGCAGCACTCCTTGTTGGTAAAATAGCCCTTACACAGCCCGAAGGTGTGTTGGGTCATTGTCCTGTGGAAAAAATGGATTCGCCATCCCATCTGGTGTGCGCTTAGTGGAACTACCAGTCTCAACATCAACAGTGAAGAGGTGACTCCAGGATGCTGGCCTTCTAGGCAGAGTTGCAAAGAAAAAGCCATATCTCAGACTGGCCAATAAAAAGAAAAGATTAAGATGGGCAAAATAACACAGAAACTGGACAGAGGAACTCTGTCTAGAAGGCCAGCATCCCGGAGTTGCCTCTTCACTGTTGACGTTGAGACTGGTGTTTTGTGGGCACTATTTAATGAAGCTGCTAGTTGAGGACTTGAGGTCTCTGTTTCTCAAACTAGACACTAATTTACTTGTCCTCTTGCTCATTTGTGCACCTGGGCCTCCCACGCCTCTTTCTATTCTTTTTAGAGACAGTTTCCGCTGTTCTGTGAAGGGAGTATTGCACAGCGTTGTACAAGATCTTCAGTTTTTTGGCAATTTCTCGCATGGAATAGCCTTCATTTCTCAGAACAAGAATAGACTGACGAGTTTCAGAAGAAAGTTGTGTTTCTGGCCATTTTGAGCCTGCAATCAAACTCACAAATGCTGATGCTCCAGATTCTCAACTAGTCTAAAGAAGGCCAGTTTTATTTCTTCTTTAATCAAAACAACAGTTTTCAGCTGTGCTAACATAATTGTAAAAGTGTTTTCTAATGATCAATTAGCCTTTTTAAAATTATAAAATTGGATTAGCTAACAACGTGCCATTGGAACACAGGAGTGATGGTTGCTGATAATGGAAATCTGTACGCCTGTGTAGATATTCCATTAAAAAATCTGCCGTTTCCAGCTACAATAGTCATTTACAACATTGACAATGTCTACACTGATTTCTGATCAATTTCATGTTATTTTAATGGACCAAAAATGTGCTTTTCTTTCAAAAACAAGGACATTTTTAAGTGACCCCAAACTTTTGAACGGTAATGTATATATATGGATTTGTGTATATTCATATGGACGTGTAACGGCTTCAATCATCCTTCAATTCACACATTTCACCTTCTGGCCTCAGATGTTGTCGTTTGGAGTAGGGTGAAGTGGCCCCAAGACACTGGTCTTGGGTCAGTTTTTGCATTTCCCCCACAAATGGTCAAGGTTAGGATTGAGGGATGGTCCTAGATCTGTACCTAAGGGAAACTTCACCCTGGAGTGTTGTCATGTACTCACCTAGTAGGCAATATTTGCAATTTTAAACTGGGTGGTTTGAACCCTGAATTCTAAATGGCTGAAAGGCAGGGTATATCAGACCGTATACCGCGGGTACGACAAAACATTTAGTTTTACTGCTCTAATTACGTTTATAATAGCAATAAGGTTCTTCCGGGGTTTGTGATATATGGCCTATATACCACGGCTAAGGGCTGTGTCCAAGCACTCCGCGTTGCATCATGCTTAAGAACAGCCCTTAGACGTGATATATTGGCCATACACCACACCACCTCAGGCCGTATTGCCTAGATATGTGGAGATGCTTTTGTACAGTTGTGCATCTGCTTTGGGCCAATGAGAACACGCCGTTAATGTAGGTCAGAGCCTTAATTGCCAAGGCAACATCATACCACTGTTTATAGACCTATTTGACATGTATCATAGAATACTGTACATTTAAGGAGATTTTCTCCACCTTTATTTAACCCATTTAAAGTCAAGGACAATGGCCCTGTGTGAATACTGAAAATGTATCCTCCATTTATCATGATTGCACACTTAACCCTAATTGCTCCTGTCAGTCGCTCTGGATAAGAGCATATGCTAAAAGATTCAAATGTAAATGTAAGAATTGGATAGGTGTCTCTGTATAAAGCTTTCCCTAATCATGTTAGGTCAGTGATTATACTTTACTGAAGGCATTTATGGAATACTTGTACAGCACTATAGTCCCCTTCCTGTTGTTTGAGTGATGTGGTAAACAAGTCTGGCACCCTATACCCTATGTAGTGCACTATATAGGGAATAGGGTGCCATTTGAGACATATTCTTTATTACAGACACACAGAAGGAATAAACAGTTCTCAAAACAATATACTGACTTCGTTTTATTTTATTTCAACTCTCACATCTGTCTTCTCACATCTGTGGAGCAAAACAAAACTATTTCAGCGGACATGGACCACCAGGAGGTTATGTTACAGTGCACCATGACAGATCCCCCTCTGCCTCTGTATATGCAAACTCATTTGTGAGAGGTGTGTGTGCGATTTCAGGCCTGGATGGGTGTGTGATGATTGGAAGAAGTCATGGTGTGTGTGTAAGTGGGAAGAGAGAGATGGGATGAGGGGACACTTGCCAGGATGTGTGAGAGGAAGAGATGGGATGAGGGGACACTTTCCAGGATGTGTGTGATAGATGTGTTAAGGTCTGCATAGTTTAAAAAAAAACTTTCTATAAATACACTCGCTGGTGTGATTTTCTCTCTAGTCCCTTTATATCTGGTGCTAACAATGTGTGCTGAGTGTGTCTACATTCTCATTCAACCACCTTGATCAGATAACGAAACCACATTTTAATGCAAGGTGTAACCAGGGCTATAAATATACCTTTTTGAAAAGGGGCATCAAAGATTAGAACCTGGGACCTTCTGGTCCCTATCCCCAGTGCCTCGTCCATTGCGCCAGTATGGGGAGAGCACCACACTTGTTTTTCACATATTTGAAGTTCTTCAGTAAGACACTAAAATGTGATTAGTTACGGTGTGTAGGGTTGGAAAACAAGTCGCATTGAGATTCAAATGCACAACCTTGCTGTTCACAGCCCTCCATCCACCTCTCTGAAAGGGTTTCCTTTTATTTGACTCCATCCACAGAGCGGTCATCTAACCCATCAAATCATCCCCAACTATCTAATCACAATCAGTTATTAGAATCATTTAAACTTCAAAAAATGTGGGCACAATCAGAATGTGGAAAAGATCAGGACACAGGGATCATGTTAGCACCGGGTATAAACAGGGGTTCTGCTGTGTGGTTCGGTCTAGCCTGGCTGACGCGACCCACGTGACTACAGTCAGAAAGACTTTGAGAGCTGGTGTTAGCCAGACTTGGCTCGGTCTCGTTTGAAAAACATTCCCTTATACATTTTTCTACTGCAAGAAAAAAGATTATCAGATAATTATACTGTACATAATTGCACATACACATTATTTCCTCAAACTATATCCACTGAATAAAATGATTTATTTTCATACTCAGAAAACAGTTGAACGTTTCTCCACTGGGCAATGTGCACCATCAAGAAACTTTTATATCCATTTTATACTAGAGGTCAAAATCAGTCAGGCTCAGTGCAATGAGCCTTGTTCAACTTATGTTCATTGCATTTGATGAACACCTGAGTCAAGTGAATATTCATGGTAAAGATGTGTTCATTTATTCAAGTTGTACCCGAGTCAGGCCAGATGTTCAATTTAGTACCTGGTAGAGACTTGGGCTGTTATGGTGACCATATTACCGCCACCCCAGTGGTCACGAGTCATGACCGCAGTCAGATTCCATGTGACTGTTTCGTCACGGTAACATGGCTTCTCCAAGCTCACTCATTAGCCTACCAAACTTGCTAACGACTAGGTTAGCGTTCTATTGTCCCTCTAATCACTGACATAAATGCAAATGTATTGGAAAATGTAATCAAACACTTAATGAGAGCCCATGAGCTCATGTTGCCCAACATTTCTATAGGCTATGCAATTGCTGAGTTTTGTTGTTTGATGGCTTCTTAAAAAGAGGATCCAATCAGCTTTCTATGGGACAGGCCTACTATATTTACTTATACTATTAAGCACATTGCTTCTCTTTACAACAGGAGTATATCCTACCTGGCTGGCATGAAAATGAACCACAGGAAAAGTGTCCTCCATCTGCTATAAGTGCATGGATGACATTTAGTTTATGTAAAGACAAGATTAAATCAAGAATAGTCTGATGGGTGACAATTTTAGCCTATCACTTGTGAATTATTCCAAGCTTGTAAGGCAAGAAACAGCACATGCATCCCCCTTCACAGAACAGTGCAAACTGTCTCTAACCAGAATAGGAGTGGGAGGCCCCGGTGCACAACTGAGCAAAAGGACGTGTACATGAGTGTCAAGTTTGTGAAACAGACTCCTCACAAGTCCTCAACTGACAGCTTCATTAAATAGTACCCGCAAAACACCAGTCTCAACATCAACAGTGAAGAGTTGACTCCAGGATGCTGGCCTTCTAAGCAGAGTTGCAATGAAAAAGCCATATCTCAGACTGGCCAATAAAAATGTAATATTAAGATGGGCAAAAGAACACAGACCCTGGACAGATTAACTCTGCATAGAAGGCCAGTATCCAGGAGTCACCTCTTCACTGTTGACGTTGAGACTGGTGTTTTGCAGGTACTATTTAATGAAGCTGCCAGTTGAAGAGTGTTTCTCAAACTAGACACTAATGCACGTGTCCTCTTGTTCAGTTGTGCACTGGGGCCTCCCACTCTTTCTATTCTTTTTTAGAGCCAGTTTGCGCTGTTCTGTGAAGGTAGTACACAGCGTTGTTCGAGATCTTCAGTTTCTTCTCAATTTCTCACATGGAATAACCTTCATTTCTCAGAACAAGAATAGACTGACGAGTTTCAGAAGAAAGGGCTTCGTTTCTGTCCATTTTGAGCCTGTAATCGAACCCACAAATGCTAATGCTCCAGATACTCAACTAGTCTAAGGCCAGTTTTACTGCTTCTTTAATCAGAACAGGTTTCAGCTGTGCTAACACAATTGCAAAAGGGTTTTCTAATGATCAATTAGCCTTTTAAATTGATAAACTTGGATTAGCTAACACAACGTGCCATTGGATCACAGGAGTGATGGTTGCTGATAATGGGCCTCTATACACCTATGTAGATATTCCATTAAAAATCTGCAGTCATTTACAACATTAATGTCTACACTGCATTTATGATCAATTTGATGTTATTTTAAGACAAAAAAAAAAGTGTTTTTCTTTTAAAAACAAGGAAATTTCTAAGTGACCCCAAACTTTTGAACGGTAGTGTAGATGTTCCAACAGTCTGCATCAGGGGCTTGTAGGCTATGAGTGGAAGCCAGGAGATGCTAAATGTGTATGTTAATTAACGGTCAGTTATACATGACAATCACAGCCCTAGTATGTTCAGGTGAAGTAAAATAAATAAAATGTGTGCAGCTCCAGACAAATATGGTCCAATACTCCTTGAGATGTTGCCATGGTAACGTGGGCAGGTGCTTGGTCTGATCTCCTAGGCACTGGAGGAGAGAGCAGGGATAGTTAGGCCGGGGTGAGATGATGAGGTCTGTCTCTAGTACAGACTACCACCACTTCTCAAACAGTATCCTTTCCTGGGATAGGCCTAGGCTGAGTAGGGTCTGGACCACGCTCTCTATCATGGGTGGAGGGCCACACAGGTAACACAGAGTGGTGTTCGGGTCGACACGGCAACGCAACCCCCCCTCTGACAGCCTCCCACCTGGGAAGATCAAATCAACATTTATTAGAAGTGCTGTTTAAAAAAACAAAACAAAAAATTAAAAACATACATTAAAAAGTAGCTAAAATCACTTTCATACCCGTACTGCCATTCTGGGACTAGCATCCATTTACATTCATTGAGAATGTATTAGTTTTGCAACCAATGGAAGCATATCCAGTTAAAATATAGATATTTTGAAAGCCAAAGTACACCGACCCATTGTAGACTATATCAGTAAACATTTGTGGTTGTGTTAAGGTCATTCTGTGGTACTTACGGTTCATGTACGGTTGGAGTTCCTGGTCGATGTCTGCGGTCTGTGCGGTGATGTGGAAGTCACAGGAGAATTTCTCTGGGAATTCCTTACACACATTTATGATGCTTTTCTGAGAGCAGAGCAGGGATGGGAAGAACAATTATTGGTCTCATTCCTACACAAACACAGGCCATTTCTCAATTAGATTTGTTCAACTCCTGAGTCTTCTCCGTCCTCCCTCACCTCCTTTTGAAAACGGTGAAAGTTAGAGGCAAGGCGGCGAGGAGAAGGAATGTGGACAAAAATACGCTGTTATGAAATGAGATTCCTTCTCCACTCACGCGTCATCAGGAAAATGACTTTTACAGGGGTGGATCCCAAATTAAAATGTGTGAAGTGATTCAAACAAAAATGTTAAAATGTGCAAGACATTATAGATAAAACAGTAAGTAGAACATTGTTTTTAAACGTGTTTTTAAACATGCTTTTCTCCTCTGACAAAAAAGCTCATTCAAAGGGGGTGTGGCAGATTTTAAAACTCTTCCATCCTCGATGAAAGGAGGCTATAGAGGAAGGGAGGACACTTCTGCTCGACCTACTAATGAATTGACATCTCAACTACTTATCGGTTTCCGGATCACGGAGGAGAAAGGGTGTAATGGTACCCCTGTATATTGTCTTGCTATTGGTATTTTACTGCTGCTCTTAACTACTTGTTACTTTTATTTCTTATGTTTGTTTTTTAAAACTGCATTGTTGGTTAGGGGCTCGTAAGTCAGCATTTCACTGTAAAGTCTACAAAACCTGTTGTATTCGGTGCATGTGACTAATAAAATTAGATTTGAAGTACAGGCTTTTGCCCAAATGAGAAAAGACCATACATTCTGATACAAATACTTGCAACCACACACACACGTCCTCTCTCTCACACACACCTTGAAGAGCAGCTCCTGTGTGTTCTTGGCACTGTAGCAGAGGTGGGTGGAGCCTATGTGGTAGCCACTCCCTGCGTTAGTGGGGTTCTGTCGTAGCAGGTCAGCGGCATGGAGCAGGATGGAGTATAGAGGGTTAATGCCCACGCCCCCAGCCACCAACAACAGGTCGACAGAGGGGTCAGAGGGCAAGGGGTCAAAGAAAAAGTTACCACCCACACGCATCGCTACATGGGAGTCCATGGTGCACTGTAGGAGGAAGAGGGGGGGGGGGCAGAGAGAGAGATAGGGAAGGAAGAGAGCAGTGAGCAGAGGGAGGTGAAAGAAGGAGCAGAGAGGGGGGGCAGAAAGAGAGAGAGAGAGAGGAAAGAGATAGGGAAGGAGAGAGAGCAGTGAGCAGAGGGAGGTGAAAGAAGGAGCAGAGAGGGGAGGGAGAGAGCAGGGGCGGGAGAGAGGGAGCAGAGGGAGAGCAGAGGGGGGGAGAGCAGAGGGGGAGGGAGAGAGCGGAGGGGGAGGGAGAGAGCAGAGGGGGAGGGAGAGAGCAGAGGGGGAGGGAGAGAGCAGAGGGGGGGGGAGAGAGCAGAGGGGGAGGGAGAGAGCAGAGGGGGAGGGAGAGAGCAGAGGGGGAGGGAGAGAGCAGAGGGGGAGGGAGAGAGAGCAGAGGGGGAGGGAGAGAGAGCAGAGGGGGGGAGGGAGAGAGAGCAGAGGGGGGGAGGGAGAGAGAGCAGAGGGGGGGAGGGAGAGAGAGCAGAGGGAGGAGAGTGATTATTTTGTACTGATAAATAGCTCAGGTATGAGATGTGTCCACATTCTAGAATGATCTGCTTTTCTGCTCCCTAATAATAATAATAATAATAATATCCCATTTAGCAGACGCTTTTGTCCAAAGCGACTTACAAGTCGGCTGGGGCCACTACTTTTACATATGGGTGGTCCCAGTGGGAATCGAACCCACGACGCTTGGCGTTGCAAGCGCCATGCTCTACCGACTGAGCCACACAGGACCTTTTTTTTTCCCTATTGTGGAGAAAATGTCTCTTTCAGAGAAAAAAAAAACTACTTCCAGTGCAGCGTCGGTTTAGGTACGTCTGAACAAACGCTGTTACACACAATGGGAGAGAGAGAGCCGAGAGAGAGAGAGAGAGAGAGAGAGAGACAGAGAGCAATTAACAGATATAGTTACCAGCAGAAATACTGACAAAGCTGTTGATTGATTTTGAGGCACTACCAACAAGTGCACATTCTCATTTCAATGCACACACACACACACACACACACACCTTGGTGTGTATCCAGTGTGCAGGGGGATGTTGTGTGTATTTGACAGCCAGCTCGATGACACCCTCTTTCTGCAGCAGACCTGGACTGGAACACACAGAGAATCCTCCTACCTTCTCCATACCAGGGATGAAGAAGTCCACCCTACACAGACACACGCAGCAGAAAAAAAAGCCCACAAGCAAACGGACAGTAATCAATAAAACAAGTGTCCAATAGTCTAGCACTGATCCAAATTAAATCTTAAAATGTACAGAACGTGTCGATGACATCTGTTTGTTTTTATACATACATACATACATACATACATACATACATACATACATACATACATACATACATACATACATACATACATACATACATACATACATACATACATACATACAGTGGGGCAAAAAAGTATTGTCAGCCACCAATTGTGCAAGTTCTCCCACTTAAAAAGATGAGAGGCCTGTAATTTTCATCATAGGTACACTTCAACTATGACAGTCAAAATGAAAAAAAAAAACAATCCAGAAAATCACATTGTAGGATTTTTAATGAATTTATTTGCAAATTGTGGTGGAAAATAAGTATTTGGTCAATAACAAAAGTTTCTCAATACTGTTATATACCCTTTGTTGGCAATGGCAGAGGTCAAACGTTTTCTGTAAGTCTTCACAAGGTTTCCACACACTGTTGCTGGTATTTTGGCCCATTCCTCCATGCAGATCTCCTCTAAAGCAGTGATGTTTTTGGGCTGTTGCTGGGCAACACGGACTTTCAACTCCCTCCAAAGATTTTCTATGGGGTTGAGATCTGGAGACTGGCTAGGCCACTCCAGGACCTTGAAATGCTTCTTACGAAGCCACTCCTTCGTTGCCCGGGCGGTGTGTTTGGGATCATTGTCATGCTGAAAGACCCAGCCATGTTTCATCTTCAATGCCCTTGCTGATGGAAGGAGGCTTTCACTCAAAATCTCACGATACATGGCCCCATTCATTCTTTCCTTTACACGGATCAGTCGTCCTGGTCCCTTTGCAGAAAAACAGCCCCAAAGCATGATGTTTCCACCCCCATGCTTCAAAGTAGGTATAGTGTTCTTTGGACGCAACTCAGCATTCTTTGTCCTCCAAACAGGACGAGTTGAGTTTTTACCAAAAAGTTCTATTTTGGTTTCATCTGGCCATATGACATTCTCCCAATCTTCTTCTGGATCATTCAAATGCTCTCTAGCAAACTTCAGACGGGCCTGGACATGTACTGGCTTAAGCAGGGGGACACATCTGGCACTGCAAGATTTGAGTCCCTGGCGGCGTAGTGTGTTACTGATGGTAGGCTTTGTTACTTTGGTCCCAGCTCTTTGCAGGTCATTCAGTAGGTCCCCCCATGTGGATCACCGTTCTTGTGATCATTTTGACCCCACGGGGTGAGATCTTGTGTAGAGCCCCAGATCGAGGGACATTATCAGTGGTCTTGTATGTCTTCCATTTCCTAATAATTGCTCCCACAGTTGATTTCTTCAAACCAAGCTGCTTACCTATTGCAGATTCAGTCTTCCCAGCCTGGTGCAGGTCTACAATTTTGTTTCTGGTGTCCTTTGACAGGTCTTTGGTCTTGGCCATAGTGGAGTTTGGAGTGTGACTGTTTGAGGTTGCAGACAGGTGTCTTTTATACTGATAACAAGTTCAAACAGGTGCCATTAATACAGGTAACGAGTGGAGGACAGAGGAGCCTCTTAAAGAAGTTACAGGTGTGTGAGAGCCAGAAATCTTGCTTGTTTGTAGGTGACCAAATACTTATTTTCCACCATAATTTGCAAATAAATTCATTAAAAATCCTACAATGTGATTTTCTGGATTTTTTTTCTAATTTTGTCTGTCATAGTTGAAGTGTACCTATGATGAAAATTACAGGCCTCTCATCTTTTTAAGAGGGAGAACTTGCACAATTGGTGGCTGACTAAATACTTTTTTTGCCGCACTGTATACACACACAGAAAAGGAAATGGCTGGGGGGAAAAAATCCCACAACTAAAAAAAAAAAAAAGGAAAGAAGAACGTCAAGAAGCACACAGGAAATACTAACTAGTAACCATCAACTGCTCTCTCGCCATCTAACCCCCCCCCCCCATCTCCCTCTCCCTCCGACACCTGAACTGACACACACACACACACACACACGTTTCTCCCACTCCTTCTACCCATCTGTCAGAATAGGAACATCATCCATATGGACTGGAGGTGGTGAAACAAATGCATTTACATCTTTTTACATTCATTACAGAACGCCGACGTCCAACTCACAGACCCCTACTGTTTATACACAACACAAACGCCCACCTGCAGTATGGACCTCAGAGTTGAAGGAGATGTTTGGGGGTTTAGGCTGGGTTCTGTATAAGAACTGACATCTGCTGATGTAAAGATAACTATAAATATCAATTAATCATGTTCATTTTTAAAGCTAGAGAACTGAATGTACTTTTCCATTAACATAAATTAAACATGTTTATGTATGTGTGCTTTGCTTTTAGCTACAATACTAATGCATGTTAGTGGGTCTAAAATAACCTTGCAAGTTTCAAATACTACCTGCTGTCGCCATCTCTACTAGTCTTTTAAAATGATCAACTTCCGAATGTACCTGGGGGGGGGGGGGGTTGGTGATTGAGAAAACGTTTTAGTTACCACAATGACCTGGGAAAGAGTAGCAGTGGAGAGTAAATGTACACACTACATGTATCTGTACAGCATAAACATAACGAAAGAGCTTCAGTGCAACACTTCCCTCTTGTGCCTGGTAGGGGGATTTACAGTCCTTATAAAATAATTGTTCAAGAGCTGGACAGAAGAGCTCACCGTTCGTGATGACTGACAGCAGCCTATGTCAAATAACACACTTCATAAGCTCTATGCCCGTGGTCCTTTTATGGAGAAGAGAAAAACAACACTGTACCTCTTGTGGTTTATTGGTGAAATGTGATGAGCCCCTCCCCCAATACTGTATCTACCAATGATGTATATAAACCCTAGATTGCGGAAGCTATGTATGGGCGATTGAGAGGCTTTGAAGCCACCGGTCAACCATATTGGTACTCCCCAGTAGAAGCAGTCCTCCATAGGAATGAATGGAATTCTACAGTATTTCAATTAAATGTTTCAAGGACAAATTTACATGCATTTAAGTATTTTTGGTTGTTGTAGTGGGGACAGTAACATTAGTAATCTCTACAAATTATACTGTACGGAAAATGTTTTTACACTGAACAAAAATATAAATGCAACATGTAAAGTGTTAGTCCCATATTTCATGAGCTGAAATAAAAGATCCCAGAAATGTTCCACATGCACAAAAAGCTTCTCTCAAATGTTGTTTACATCCCTGTTAGTGAGCATTCCTCCTCTGCCAAAATAACTCAGCCTCCTGACAGGTGTGGCATATCAAGAAGCTGATGAAACAGCATGATAATTACACAGGTGCACTTTGTGCTGGGGACAATAAAAGGCAGCTCTAAAATGTGCAGTTGACTGCAAGAATGTCCACCAGATCTGTTGACAGAGAATTTAATGTTCATTTCTCTACCATGAGCCGCCTCCAACGTAATTTTAGATTATTTGGCAGTACGTCCAACCGGCCAAACAACCGCAGCCCACATGTACCCACACCAGCCCAGGACCTCCACATTCAGCATCTTCACCTGTAAGATCGTCTGAGACCAGCCACCTGGACACCTGATGAACCTATGTTTGCACAACTGAAGAAATTCTGCAAAACTGTCAGAAAGTGTCTAAGGGAAGCTCATCTGTTTGCTCGTCGTCCTCACCAGGGTCTTGAGCTGCCTGCAGTTTCAACTGCTGTGTGGGTGAGCGGTTTGGTGATGTCATTGTGGGACAGAGGGATCCATGGTGGCGGTGGGGTTATGGTATGTGCTGGTATAAGCTACGGACAACGAACACAATTGCATTTCATCAACGGCAATTTGAATGCACAGAGATACCATGATGAGATCCTGAGGCCCATTGTCACGCAATTCACAGCCGCCATCACCTCACGTTTCAGCATGATAATGCATGGCCCCATGTCTCAAGGATCTGTACACAATTCCTGGAAGCTAAAAATGTTGCAATTCTTCCACTGTCTGCATACCAGACATGTCACCCATTGAGCATGTTTGGAATACTCTGGATCGATGTGTACGACAGCGTGTTCCAGTTCCTGCCAATATCCAGCAACTTTGCACAGTCATTGAAGAGGCCAAAATCAACAGCCTGATCAACTCCATGTGAAGGAGATGTGTCGCACTGCATGAGGACAATGGTGGTCACACCACTCCAATTTGCATACCGCCCAAACAGATCCACAGATGATGCAATCTCTATTGCACTCTACACTGCTCTTTCCCACCTGGACAAAAGGAACACCTATGTGAGAATGCTATTCACTGACTACAGCTCAGCGTTCAACACCATAGTGCCCTCAAAGCTCATCAATAAGCTAAGGATCCTGGGACTAAACACCTCCCTCTGCAACTGGATCCTGGACTTCGACAGGCCGCCCCCAGTTGGTGAGGGTAGGTAGCAACACATCTGCTCCCCATGGGTTCATGCTCAGTCCCCTCCTGTACTCCCTGTTCACTCACAAATGCATGGCCAGGCACAACTCCAGCACCATCATTAAGTTTGCAGATGACACAACAGTGGTAGGCCTGATCACCGACAACGATGAGACAGCCTATAGGGAGGTCAGAGACCTGGCAGTGTGGTGCCAGGACAACAACCTCTCCCTCAAAGTAACCAAGACTAAGGAGATGATTGTGGACTACAGGAAGAGGAGGACCGAGCACGCCCCCATTCTCATCGACAGGGCTGTAGTGGAGCAGGTTGAGAGCTTCAAGTTCCTTGGTGTCCACATCAACAACAAACTAGAATGGTCCAAACACACCAAGACAGAGGGCATGACAAAGCCTATTCCCCCTCAAGGAACTAAAATGATTTGGCATGGGTCCTGAGATTCTCAAAAGGGTCTACAGCTGCAACATCGAGAGCATCCTGACTGGTTGCATCACTGCCTGGAACGGCAATTGTTCAGCCTCTGACCGCAAGGCACTACAGAGGGTAGTGAATACGGCCCAGTACATCACTGGGTCTAAGCTGCCTGCCATCCAGGACCTCTACACCAGGCGGTGTCAGAGGAAGGTCCTAAAAATTGATAAAGACCCCAGCCACCCTAGTCATCCCAGTCATAGACTGTTCTCTCTACTACCGCATGGCAAGCGATACCAGAGTGCCAAGTCTAGGACAAAAAGGCTTCTCAACAGTTTTTACCACCAAGCCATAAGACTCCTGAACAGGTAATCAAATGGCTACCCGGACGGTCTGCATTGTGTCCCACCCACCAGCCCCTCTTTTATGCTACTGCTCCTCTCTGTTCATCATATATGCAGTCACTTTAACCATATCTACATGTACATACTACCTCAATCAGCCTGACTAACCGGTGTCTGTGGCCTCACTACTGTTTTGTTTTTTTACTGTTGTTTTATTGCTTTACTTACCTGTTGTTCACCTAATACCTTTTGTTGCACTATTGGTTAGAGCCTGTAAGTAAGCATTTCACTGTTGTATTCGACACACGTGATAAATGAACATCAAATCAAAGTGTCTTTTACTGATTATACAGTAACTCGGTAAAATCTTTGAAATTGTTGCATATTACATTTATAATTTTTGTTCAGTGTATATCTTTTTTTCATTTTTATGTTCAGGTAACATAATGTAAAAGTATGCATTAAAGGTCTCTGTAATACACATGTGGCAAAAAACTAATGTAGACATTAATAAACATATTTCTGTAGTTTCCAAAACATTTTTTACAACGGTGGGGGAGTGCCAAGATGGAGGCAAGGTGGCTTCAACAAAGCACCCCCCCATCAGTCACCTAGTGTGTGTATAATACATACATATCAATTTGATGCTATTTTAAATGGACAAAAAAATGGAAAAGAATTTGGCCTTCTACACAGAGTTGCAAAGAAAAAGCCATATCTCAGACTGGCCAAGAAAAATAAAAGATTAAGATGGGCAAAAGAACACAGACACTGGACAGAGGAAGATTGGAAAAAAGTGTTATGGACAAACTAATCTAAGATTGAGGTGTTCGGATCACAAAGAACATTAGTGAGATGCAGAAAAAAGTAAAAGATGCTGAAGGAGTGCTTGACACCATCGGTCAAGTATGGTGTAGGCAATGTGATGGTCTGGGGGTGCTTTGGTGGTGGTAAAGTGGGAGATTTGTACAGGGTAAAAGGGATCTCGAAGAAGGAAAGCTATCCCTCCATTTTGCAATGCCATGCTATACCCTGTGGGCGGTACATAATCGGAGCCAATTTCCTCCTACAACAGGACAATGAACCAAAGCACAGATCCAAACTATGAAAAAACTATTTAGGGAAAAAGAAGTCAGCTGGTATTCATTCTGTCTATAATGGAGTGGCCAGCACAGTCACCGGATCTCAACCCTATTGAGCTGTTGTGGGAGCAGGTTGACTGTATGGTACGTAAGAAGTGACCATCAAGCCAATCCAACTTGTGGGAGGTGCTTCAGGAAGCATGGGGTGAAATCTCTTCAGATTACCTCAACAAATTGACAACTAGAATGCCAAAGGTCTGCAAGGCTGTAATTGCTGCAAATGGAGGATTCATTGACAAAAGCAAAGTTATTATTATTATTTCAATTAAAATTCATTATTTATAACCTTGTCAACATCTTGACTATATTTCCTATTCATTTTGCAACTCATTTCATGCATGTTTTGGGGTCACGGTTCAGTTACAGTACAGTGGAAAAATGAAATTCTAATCGTTACTGTAGTTAATGTTTGTTTATTTGGCAAAATACATTAAATGAAAAACCACCCTATTTGTGGCCAAGTCCAGTTTCTGTGACATTCATAATGTTCCTGGAATTGTGTTGTGACAGGGACTGTTCTGCTGGTCCAAAATTAGAGGTCTAAAAAGATGGCAGCGTTTTGAAATGGACCTGAGGCTTTCCCACCAAGACAAATACGCATAAATAAATGTTCTAATGTAGAGACCTGTTCCATACGGACCAGAAGACGACCACTTCCATATAGACGTGGTCAATTTTGAGTGAAGAAAGCAGCAGACAAGTCCACAGCTATTTTATTAACCAGAGCAGATACAGCGTCACGGAGAGCAGGCGGAGGGGCCTTGTATACTGTAAGCCAGGCAGTAACCAAACAAGCCGATTTGCGCTAGTAGACTAACTTCTAGCTTGTCATAGCTAGGTTATTTACAGTTGATGTCAGAAGTTTACATACACTTAGGTTGGAGTCATTAAAACTCGTTTTTTCAACCACTCCACAAATTTCTTGTTAGCAAACTATAGTTTTGGCAAGTCAGTTAGGACATCTACTTTTGAAGGACACAAGTCATTTTTTCCAACAATTGTTTACAGAGATTATTTCAGAACAGCTTGGAAAATTCCAGAAAATTATGTCATTGCTTTAGACGCTTCTGATAGGCTAATTGACATCATTAGAGGTGTACCTGTGGATGTATTACAAGGCCTACCTTCAGTGCCTCTTTGCTTGACATCATGGGAAAATCAAAAGAAATCAGCAAAGACCTCAGATTTTTTTTTTATAGATCTCCACAAGTCTGGTTCATCCTTGGGAACAATTTCCAAACGCCTGAAGGTACCACGATCATCTATCAAAACAATAGTACTCAAGTATAAACACCATGGGACCACGCAGCCGTAACACCGCTCAGGAAAGAGATGCGTTCCGTCTCCTAGAGATTAATGTACTTAGGTGTGAAAAGTGTGAATCAATCCCAGAACAACATCAAAGGACCGTGTGTAGATGCTGGAGGAAAAAGGTACAAAAATAGATTTTTCCACAGTAAAACGAGTCCTATATCGACATAACCTGAAAGGCCACTCAGCAAGGAAGAAGCCACTGCTCCAAAACCGCCATAAAAAAGCCAGACTACGGTTTGCAACTGCACATGGGGACAACAATCATACTTTGAGAAATATCCTCGGTCTGATGAAACAAAAACAGAACTGTTTGGCCATAATGACCATCATTATGTTTGGAGGAAAAAGGGGGAGGCTTGCAAGCTGAAGAACACCATCCCAACCGTGAAGCACAGGGTGGCAGCATCATGTTGTGGGGGTGCTTTGCTGCAGGAGGGACTGGTGCACTTCACAAAAATAGATGGCATCATGAGGCTGGATATTATGTGGATATATTGAAGCAACATCAAGACATCAGTCAGGAAGTTAAAGCTTGGTCGCAAATGGGTCTTCCAAATGGACAATGACCCCAAGCATACTTCCAAAGTTGTGGCAATGGCTTAAAGACAAAGTCAAGGTATTGGAGTGGCCATCACAAAGCCCTGACCTCAATCCTATAGATAATTTGTGGGCAGAACTGAAAAAGCGTGTGTGAGCAAGGAGGGCTACATATCAGCTTTGTCAGGAGGAATGGGCCAAAATTCACCCAACTTATTGTGGGAAGCTTGTGGTAGGCTACCCGAAAAGTTTGACCCAAGTTAAACAATTTATAGGCAATTATACCAAATACTAAATGAGTGTATGTTAACTTCTGACCCACTGGGAATGTGATGCAAGAAATAAAAGCTGAAATAAATCATTCTCTCTACTATTATTCTGACATTTCACAGTCTTAAAATAAAGTGGTGATCCTAACTGACCTAAGACAGGGAATTTTTAATAGGATTAAATGTCAGGGATTGTGAAAGACTGAGCTTAAATGTATTTGGCAAAGGTGTATGTAAACTTCCGACTTCAACTGTATCATCCAATATGATTACGTAGTACCCCTCTTGACTGTTTCAAACGGAGAGAAGCTAGTTGGGTCTGCATTTGCTTTCTTCCTGTCCTACAGTTACAAATAACAACAACTCCATTCAAATGATTAAATAGGCTCTCGTTCGTTGTAGCATATACTTCTCTTTTAACTCGATCATTTTAATTCCATTGATTAGATAATCTCCCAACTTGCTTTGGCACACACAGAGGCTCTTATGACTGTAGTGGCACTTTGATGACTTGTGATTGGCCACATAGGCTTTTCTCATTGAGCAGTGGAGAACATACTATAAACGTTTTATTCACAACTCTGTCAAATCGCCGTTGTAATCAACTGTGAAGCTAAAATGTTCCCGAAACTGGAGATTTAAAGGATGGAAGATCCTCCCATTCTGGTTTATTGATCTCACCATCTACAGAGTTCCCGGCTGTGCCTCACAAAAGGAGAGTTTGAAATCCGCCAGTTAAGATTGTACATTTTTCATTACAACGTGTGCATAGGCTGGAGTTGTTTTAATTAACGGAATAGCCTACAATCTTTTTTCAGCTCTGATTTATTCACGAGGAAATGGCATACAATGCAGCGTCGGCATGGCCTAGCCCTAATGTTTATATTTATTTATTCGGGTTCACAGTGCGGTCGAACCGAGGTCTCCATGACCGAACGGTTCAGTACGAATACCTTTACAACCCTAGTATCTACCCATACCTACAACTTCGCGCTTGTGCAGATCAGAATGGATTGGATAGGTGAAGCAGCCTCTCCCCAAAGCCATTGGTGTTATGCTGTATTCAGAATCCTTACAATGAGCTGTGAATGTAGCCAAACAAAACGACAGTACTGTACTACTCACCACTGGCCAGCTCTGAAAGTGAAGTCTGGATGGACAGCTAGCCGGAGGCGTTTCACTGTCTCAGACTCGTCCATGATGCCACATACCTGCGCCGGATATACACCCTTGACACAGACAGACACACAAACTTTACAAATGTAATAACCTGTCGATCATGAATATGAACCATTGTAAACTGTGGCAATAGTTAAGACTCTGTACACTACTAACCTATAGCATAAAAACAAGGAAAACTGTCTCAGCAATTGACAGTCTCGTAATAAAACACAGAATGTAGCCCAAAACTGTTTTCAGCTTTGAATTGCATAAGCCACAGTTTTGCTGCTATAGTACGAATACAGCTGGGCGGTCACTCACATCTTGTCTGTAGTTGCTGGCTGTCCTCTCTAGATGGTCCATTTGTCTTCTGGATGACATTTTCCTGAAAAGGCAACAAAAATGCCTACTTTATTTAAACATGTCCATCTAGCAGAAAATAATGTAGCCAAGCTGATCACCTCAAATGTTACATAAGGCTGTAACATCAATGGCCCCTATAAAGACACTGCAGTGTTACCTGTGTGCAGATGTCAAAACACAAAACGGCAAATTGACTTTTACCAATTGTCAGCTGGGTCCAACAAACTTTAAGTAAATCATAATCTAAAAACAGGCGAGTAGTTCTGGGTGTATGGAGGCTCTGGTGTTGGAAAAGAAGTGGCAAAAGTGTAGTAGCTGCACAATCAGTCACTGCTTTCTCCTAACCCACAACAATGACAGTGGTGAACGGCCACCTGACCGCAACAATACTCGACATATTCGAGATAGAACTCAACTCACCTTGTGATCGAACAAGGGCACAATACACGGAACCGGTGTAGCAGCACACCGGACGCCCCCAGCAATGTGAAGCTTCGAGCAGCCCTGGACAGTAGACATGGGACGCTCATTGCGATAGGATGTCACTTCACCTTAACTTTATAGAGGGAACCTATTGCAAGCGAGGAAGAGAGAAATGTGGTGTTGGTTGGTGCTGTTGTGATGGCCAGTTGTAGGTGGTCTAAACCAGATTGACAGTCACGTAATCTAGTTCATTGATACAAAAATCGATTACAACACCCTCGGTCTCTTTCTTGTCACCCGGCATCTCAACATGTATGTCTGATGTAACTAGCATGATAACCAACTGTGCAACCACAGCGTTTTTAATACAGAGAAAACAATAGCATGGCAGCTCAGTCAGTCCAGTTACACAACCCTATGTCCTTTCACATGACAGCAAACAGCTATCGTAACATTGCTTAGTCCTGGCTGCATTCCCTACGGAATATAGCTAGCTAGTCTCTCTGAAAATAAAGTCTTACCAATGTGATGAGAATGTTTCATGTGATCTTCTTCATTGTACACGTTAGTTAGATAACCTTTCTGGTGAAAGCTTTGTTGACCCCGGAAGTGATTGACGGACGGCTCTTTCGCGGGTTCATATTTGCGCAGAAACTGCGCAGGCCACGTTCAACTTTGTTCTCAGCGAGAATAGATTCGGACCATACGATTCCTTACAGCAGCACTGTGGTCGGACAGGCTTCCTGTTTAGATTAAGATATTAACGAGCCAGCGCAAGATATGGTTTGGAAATTGTACCTCAATCCAGGGATGAGAAATTGTTGTCCCCTTATCCCAACTGTTCTTTCCACATAATTCAAAGGAAAAGGAAGGTGTGGACTCAAGTCTACAAGATTAATAACACATCTGGGAAAAAGCAATGTAACAGAACCAAGAGGACTAAACAGTCCTACATTAATTGGGTTACTTTCAACTCCACCCAAATAAATAAAGAACCAACAATCCTTTGAAAGGAAGGAAATGGGTGACCGACCATTCCAAACGTTCCTGGCTGGAGAAGCAAAAGCACATCAAATAACATCAAACATATTCCACCCAATTGACCAGGTGTAGCAAGATATGGAGGAGTCCTGTGGTGATACTAACAAGATTATCTAATGTAAGAAGAGTTAGTAATCGTTCCCAACATGTGACAGTTTGTAACTAGACAAGGGCAATTAGATTGTTGGTTTATGCTGACTGTGGTTTCTTCATCTTTCTAATCTATAAAGTGGTGGTTAAGATTCTTCTCAAGACTGAGAGAAAAGTATGTTTGGTGAAGGATGAGATGGTTGCCAGAAGGGATGAAGACAACAATCTAGGTAGGACATACTGTTCATACATAGTCTAGTCGCAACATTTCAGTTTAAATGGTTGAATTACTGAAGATTTTAATTTGATATCAACAGGGATTATTTATTTATTATGTTCTCTTTCTCTGTCCCCCCTTCCACCTCTATCCCTCTACCTCAGTCTCTTCTCTGAAGTTCTTACCTTGTCCACACTGCACCATCTCCTTCACTGATTGTTACTTCCTAGACAACCACATCAAGACCAAACACCAGAAGCAGTACCTGGCCATGTTGAAAAGCCAAGTCTCAAAGAGTAAAACAGTACACGCCCTCGCAAACAGATGTTCCCACTGTAGCTGTATATTCCACACCCCATGACAGCTAGACATCCACACATGCCAGGCCCACCCCTCTTCCCTTCCTCAGAAACCTGCCCGTCCCCCCAGCGATCAGGGGAAAGTCCACCTATGCCTGCAGATTTTTGTACCTGGGCACCCTGCTGAAGCACTGCAAGAATTTGCAGAAAATGGCAGTTTTTGCACCAATGGACACATCGGTTTCTCCGACTGTGGGAAAAGCTTTGAGAATTGCTGGGGACAGGGGCCTTACCGGTGTCATGAACCAGAGGGCTCTAAACCTAAGGACACTAAGCCTGTGGTCTGTCTGGGAGTCTTGGGAAATCATCAGTCCTCCTATGAGTCTGGACATTCCCCTATTCATCCACACTGGAAGGAAGCCTTATAAATGCAAGGAGTGTGGCAAGTGCTTCTCAGAGAACAGCAGTTACCGTTGTCACTTGTTAATACACTCGGGACTCAAGCCGTTGAAATACCGGTACTACGGGAAGGCTTTCAAACAGAAGTCGCTCCACTGGACTCACCTGTCTGTTCACACCGGTGAGAGGAAGTTCTCCTGCTCCCAATGAGACAAGCAGTAGGCAAGAAGGGCACATCTGACACTTCACCTGACACTTCACCTGTTTTTTAGACTCTCATACTTGGAAAAAACATTATCTGACTTCCACAGGTGAGAAACCATACGCCTGTAGTGAGTGTGGTAAAAGCTTCACTCAGTCTGGGGATCTGTCTCAACACAAGCTCCTCTGCACTAGTGAAAAGCCATTTGAATTCCTTGAAATATCCAACCGGTTTAACCACTATGGTTCTCTGACCAGTCACATGAGGAGCCAAATTCATCTTGATATGTACAGAAGATGATTGTATGCTGACTCTCCTGGTAATAAAGGTGGCAATGCCTGTTCTATCAGTCAGCGAATTTATCAGTCTGCCATCTGAATTGCCGGGATTGTGTAGGTTACTTCTGAGCTTGGAGACGTTTATACATTGAAACATCCACACACCATACTATTGATACTTTTGTTAGATATTTTATTCAGGATGAAAAATCTTGATTGTTTGCACTTCTAAATTATTCTAAAGGATTCCGTCACCATTTAAGCCTACATTATAGGCTATTTGCTAACTAAATCTGGCAATTTCATAATATAGAATATTCCTTTATGTGCAGCATTGTACAAAATCATACAGCTTATTTCCTCTGTGATTTATGGTTTGTTCACACCATAGAACTTGCATTATATGTCCTTAAAACAAACAAAATCTAAATGCAGGCAAGATGCTGATTCCACAAGTCATTGCAAAGAATATACATACATACATACAGTATAGCCACATCAGCATTGCTATTGAATTTAGCCTTAGACCTCTTGCCCATAGAGACCCACTTATGATACTGGCTCCTTACAACATGTGCTTTTATTATGTGCCTTTAGGCAATGTACTGTAACTATACTTCAAGTCAGTCTCAGGCCCCTTTGGGGACAACTAGCTGTTCGAAGTGCCACTGTTGCCGGGGCTGATGGGCACAGGGGCGCAGGAACAGACCCTTCTGGGTAGCGTTGCCCCCTCTCTGGTGACCTCCTGTGTCCCTCTGCTGCTTATCCCCCTCCTCCTTCACAGCTTCCAGACATCTCTGGGTCTGCAAGTGAACCACCTGGCCACTCAACTGAAGAAAAAAATCTATAAATTATTAATTGTCTGTATTATTATTATATCTGTGTCAAATTACAAACACATAAATAAGTAACACTTCATACAGCTCTATTATTATTTTTTGCTTATTTATTTTGTACAAGTTTGCAGTTGTCATGTCATGCATGACCTTTGCCCCTTCACTGACCTTGATGACCCTCCACTGTGGTTTGTTGCGTGGTGGCTGATGGGCGGGGCACGGTGTTAGTACCACCCTCTCCCCTTGGGCGTGGAAACACAGCCGTCCCGCTGGCCCCCAGCGCACCTCTCCCATGGAGTTCAGCTCACAGTGCTGAAGAGAGAACAAACAGGGGAGTAAAACTTTAGTCTTCATCACTACATCAGCATCATCATGATCTTCTGATTTAGGATCTGCTCTCACTGTCTCCAATATCATCATTGTCATGGTTACCTGGTAGCCATTGCCACTGCAGGGTGCTATGTCCATAGTGGCGCCCTGTGCACCCCGTCCTCCAGGGTAATCCGCACAATAGCCAGTGCCAACATTGTACAGCTTCAAACATACAGGCACAATATGTTACATGATACATTCATGTTCAACATACAGCACAAGAATAACACAATATATTAGTCAAAGTATAAGGATAATGATATAATAGCTATACAAGTGTGTGTGGAGGGGTGAGTTCTACCTCCCCTGAGAGTGAAGGTCTGTCCTGGGGTATATAGAGGTCTGGGTAGACATTAGTCAGGAACCAGTGGAAGTTACGACAGCCCAGTCTATTCTTCAGTCTGACTAGCTCTGTAATGTTAGGACTCTCAGACTGCACAGGGAACAGGACACACACATTCATTTGAGATCAATGCCAGAAGCAGACATGCGCAAACACACACACACTGATTGTACAAAACATTAGGAACACCTGCTCTTTCCATGACAGACTGACCAGGTAAATCCAGGTGAAAGCTATAATCCCTTATTGATGTCACCTGTTAAATCCACTTCAATCAGTGTAGATAAAGGGGAGGAAACAGGTTAAAGAAGGATTTTTAAGCCTTGAGACTTGGATGTGTGTGTGCCATTCAGAGGGTGAATAGGCAAGACAACATTTAAGTGCCTTTGAACAGGGTATGGTAGTAGGTTCCAGATGCACCTGATCGGGTCAAGAACTGCAACGCTGATGGGGTTTTCACGCTCAACAGTTTCCCGTGTGTGTCAAGAATAGTCCACCACCCAAAGGACATCCAGACAGCTTGACACAACTATGGGAAGTGTTGAAGTCAATATGGGCCAGCATCCCTGTAGTCCATGCCCCGAGAGCAAAAGGGTGTGCAACTCAATATTAAGAAGGTGATCCTAATGATTTGTACACTCAGTACACACACACGCCTATAGATATAAATGCACACACACACACCACATACACACACCCTACCTGCCTGATGAAGTGAGCTAGTGTATCTCTCTTATAGTAGATCTTCCTGAAGGCATCCAGCCAGGTGTCAGCGATGCGTATCTTGTTCCTCTGGAGGATGTCCTGGTCAGGGAGGGTATAGGGCTGGTGATGGCGCCCCAGGTGAGCCACTCTGGAGCAGGGGACCACCTCCATGGAGCCCCCACACAACCACACCTGGACCGGGACAAACAGACAGACAGAGACAGGGAGATGCCATCACCTTTTTTGTTGGAATATGACTTCACCAAGATGAGCAGCCCAATCTACATAAGCCTTGTAGAATCATCCGCACATCTACGCTCCACAAACACAGACTGGTGTGTCTCCACTCAGACTCCATTACTTTCGCTACATTGTCAAAATGTCTTTCAAATGAAGATGTATGTTTGAATCTTTAATTGCTAGGATCACAAAAGCTTCACATTCACTGACACCTGTCTGCAAATACACTATCAACCAACAGTACACTGCGATCCTATTCCTCTTTATTTCCCAAGGTCTCCGTTTGCTCATCATTCCAAACCAAACCAATTAAACATTCCATGATGGATATAAAAATTCCATAACGGCACCCTATTCACTAGAGCACTACTTTCGACCAGGGTCCATATGTAACATGCTACATAATCAAGCTAGTGAGACATTCCATCATCAATCAGCCCTTTGCATTCCATATATAACCTCCCCCCTTTACCCTGATGGACAGCTCCTTACACCCCCCACATAGAGAAGTCACATTTGAAAATTCCTAATTAGACACTTTAGGGCTCTATTTTTATTGTTTTTATTTAACCTTTTTTTTAAACTAGGCAAGTCAGTTAAGTACAAATTCTTATTTACAATGACGGCCTACCCCGGACGACGCTGGGCCAATTGTGCACCACCCTATTCAATCCCCATTGCGGAAGTTCAGCTGTACAGTGTGATTGAAATTTAAAGGCAATGTTTCCCACAATAGTGGAGACTGTATTCTCTGTAAATGCTGCATATGTCGGCTCAATCGAAAATGACCTTAAATTTCTATCGCGGGACCTGTAATGCTTCACTAAACATCCATTGAATTATGATACTTAGAATTGTAATTCAAGTTTTCGCTGAGCACTATTTTTTTTCTACATCACTCACAGCCAAAGATATTAACATTTTATATGCATCCAATGTCTGGCATGTTTTTGGATGGCGTGATGATGTCTTCACTGCATAGAGCTGTTCTCCATGGGCACTGAGTGCTCGTGCGAATATGAAGTTGGTCCGTATGCAACCTGGATATAGACGGTCCATGAATCGGCAAATGTTAGTGGATTACGTTGACAACAACGGTCGTATATCTTGGACGAAGTCTCTAGTTCTTATTATACCTATATGGTCATAACCATAACCAAGGTGGATTTAAAAAAATACACCTTTCCAGAAACAAGTCTCTCACCGTTGCCACTTGCTATAGACCACCTTCCGTGCCCTGTACACCATATCTGAATTGATTGCCCCCATCTATCTTCAGAGCTCGTGCTATTAGGTGACCCAAACTGGGACATGCTTAGCCATCCTACAATCTAAACTCGATACCTCCAATCTCACATAAATTATCAATGAACCTACCAGGTACAACCACAAATCCGTAAACACGGGCACCCTCATAGATATCATCCTAACCAACCTGCCCTCCAAATACACCTCTGCTGTCTTCTACCAGGATCTCAACGATCACTGCCTCATTGCCTGTGTCCGTAATGGGTCTGCGGTCAAACGACCACCCCTCATCACTGTTAAACGCTCCCTAAAACACTTCAGCGAGCAGGCCTTTCTAATCGACATGGCCCGGGTATCCTGGAAGGATATTGACCTTCCGTCAGTAGAGGATCCCAGGTTATTCTTTAAAAGTGCTTTCCTCACCATCATAAATAAGCATGCCCCATTCCAAAAAATGTAGAACCAGGATCAGATATAGCCCTTGGTTCACTCCAGACCTGACTGCCCTTGAACAGCACAAAAGCATCCTGTGCCGTACTCCATTAGCATCGAATAGCCCCCGCGATGTGCATGTTTTCAGGGAAGTTAGGAACCAATATACACAGGCAGTTAGGAAAGCAAAGGCTAGCTTTTCCAAACAGAAATTTGCATCCTGTAGCACAAACTCCAAAAAATTTCTGGGACACTGTAAAGTCCATGGAGAATAAGAGCACCTCCTCCCAGATGCCCACAGCACTGAGGCTAACACTCTCACCACCGATAAATCCACGATAATTGAGAATTTCAATAAGCATTTTTCTATGGCTGGCCATGCTTTCCACCTGGCCACCCCTACCCTGGTCAACAGCCCTGCACCCCCCACAGCAACTTGCCCAAGCCTCCCCATTTCTCCTTCACCAAAATCCAGATAGCTGATGTTCTGAAAGAGCTGCAAAATCTGGACCCGTACAAATCAGCAGGGCTAGACAATCTGGACCCTCTCTTTCTAAAATTATCAGCTGAAATTGTTGCAACCCCTATTACTAGCCTGTTGAACCTCTCTTTCATATCGTCTGAGATCCCCAAAGATTGGAAAGCTGCCGCGGTCAAACCCCTCTTCTAAGGGGGAGACACTCTAGAGCCAAACTGCTACAGACCTATATCTATCCTACCCTTCCTCTCTAAGGTCTTCGAAAGCCAAGTTAACAAACAGATCACCGACCATTTCAAATCCCACCATACCTTCTCCGCTATGCAATCTGGTTTCCGAGCTGGTCATGGGTGCACCTTTTATTTTTTTATTTCACCTTTATTTAACCAGGTAGGCTAGTTAAATAAACCTCAGCCCCACTCAAGGTCCTAAACGATATCATAACCACCATCGATAAGAGACAATATTGTGCAGATGTATTCATTGACCTGGCCAAGGCTTTCGACTCTGTCAATCATCACATTCTTATCGGCAGACTCAACAGCCTAGGTTTCTCAAATGACTGCCTACCCTGGTTCACCAACTACTTCTCTGACAGAGTTCAGTGTGTCAAATCGGAGGGCCTATTGTCCTGACCTCTGGCAGTCTCTGTATACATCAACGATGTCACTCTTGCTGCTGGTGATTCTCTGATCCACCTCTACGCAGACAACACCATTCTGTATACTTCTGGCCCTTCTTTGTACACTTTGTTAACTAACCTCCAGACGAGCTTCAATGCCATTCAACTCTCCTTCCGTGGCCTCCAACTGCTCTTAAATGCAAGTAAAACTAAATACATGCTCTTCAACCGATCGCTGCCCGCACCTGCCCGCCCGTCCAGCATCACTACTCTGGACGGTTCTGACTTAGAATATGTGGAAAACTACAAATACCTAGGTGTCTGGTTAGACTGTAAACTCTCCTTCCAGACTCACATTAAGCATCTCCAATCCAAAATTAAATCTAGAATCGGCTTCCAATTTCGCAACAAAGCATCCTTCACTCATACTGCCAAACATACCCTCGTAAAACTGACTATCCTGCCGATCCTAGACGTCGGCGATGTCATTTACAAAATAGCATCTAACACTCTACTCAGCAAATTGGATGCAGTCTATCACAGTACCGTCCGTTTTGTCACCAAAGCCCCATATACTACCCACCACTGCAACCTGTATGCTCTCGTTGGCTGGCGCTCACTTCATAGTCTTCCCCAAACCCACTGGCTCCAGGTCATCTACAAGTCTCTGCTAGGTAAAGCCCTGCCTTATCTCAGCTCACTGGTCACCATAGCAGCACCAAACTGTAGCACACGCTCCAGCAGGTATATTTCACTGGTCACCCCCAAAGCCTTTATTTCCAGTTCTCTGCTGCCAATGACTGGAACGAATTGCAAAAATCACTGAAGCTGGAGACTTATATCTCCCTCACTAACTTTAAGGACCAGCTGTCAGCGCAGCTCATAGATCACTCCACCTGTACATAGCCCAACTGTAAATAGCTCATCCAACTACCTCATCCCCCATACTGTTATTTATTTATTCATTTTTGCTCCTTTGCACCCCAGTATCTCTACTTGCACATTCATCTTCTGCACATCTATCACTCCAGTGTTTAATTGCTAAATTGTAATTATTTCGCCACTATGGCCTATTTATTGCTTTACCTCCCTTATCTTACCTCATTTACACACAATGTATATAGACTTTTTCAAATCAAATCAAAGTTTATTGATAACGTGCGTCGAATACAACAGGTGTAAATCTTACAGTGAAATGCTTACTTACAGGCTCTAACCAATAGTGCAAAAAGGTATTAGGTGAACAATAGGTAAGTAAAGAAATAAAACAACAGTAAAAAGACAGCCTCTATACAGTAGCGAGGCTACATACAGACACCAGTTAGTCAGGCTGTTTGAGGTAGTATGTACATGTAGATATGGTTAAAGTGACTATGCATATATGATGAACAGAGAGGAGCAGTAGCGTAAAAGAGGGGTTGGCAGGTGGTGGGTGGTGGAACACAATGCAGATAGCCCGGTTAGCCTATGTGCAGGAGCACTGGTTGGTCGGCCCAATTGAGGTAGTACAGTGGGGCAAAAAAGTATTTAGTCAGCTACCAATTGTGCAAGTTCTCCCACTTAAAAAGATGAGAGGTCTGTAATTTTCATCATAAGTACACTTCAACTATGACAGACAAAATGAGAAAAAAAATCCAGAAAATCACATTGTAGGATTTTTAATGAATTTATTTGCAAATTATGATGGAAAATAAGTATTTGGTCAATAACAAAAGTTTATCTCAATACTTTGTTATGTACCCTTTGTTGGCAATGACAGAGGTCAAACGTTTTCTGTAAGTCTTCACAAGGTTTTCACACACTGTTGCTGGTATTTTGGCCCATTCCTCCATGCAGATCTCCTCTAGAGCAGTGATGTTTTGGGGCTGTTGCTGGGCAACACGGACTTTCAACTCCCTCCAAAGATTTTCTATGGGGTTGAGATCTGGAGACTGGCTAGGCCACTCCAGGACCTTAAAATGCTACTTACGAAGCCACTCCTTCGGGCGGTGTTTTTGGTATCATTGTCATGCTGAAAGACACAGCCACGTTTAATCTTAATGCCCTTGCTGATGGAAGGAGGTTTTCACTCAAAATCTCACGATACATGGCCCCATACATTCTTTCCTTTACACTGATCAGTCGTCCTGGTCCCTTTGCAGAAAAACAGCCCCAAAGCATGATGTTTCCACCCCCATGCTTCAAAGTAGGTATAGTGTTCTTTGGATGCAACCCAGCATTCTTTGTCCTCCAAACATGACGAGTTGAGTTTTTACCAAAAAGTTATATTTTGGTTTCATCTGACCATATGACATTCTCCCAATCTTCTTCTGGATCATCCAAATGCTCTCTAGCAAACTTCAGGCGGACCTGGACATGTACTGGCTTAGGGGGGACACGTCTGGCACTGCAGGATTTGAGTCCCTGGTGGCGTAGTGTGTTACTGATGGTAGGCTTTGTTACTTTGGTCCCAGCACTCTGCAGGTCATTCACTAGGTCCCCCCGTGTGGTCCTGGGATTTTTGCTCACCGTTCTTGTTATCATTTTGACCCCACGGGGTGAGATCTTGCGTGGAGCCCCAGATCGAGGGAGATTATCAGTTGTCTTGTATGTCTTCCACTTCCTAATAATTGCTCCCACAGTTGATTTCTTCAAACCAAGCTGCTTACCTATTGCAGATTCAGTCTTCCCAGCCTGGTGCAGGTCTACAATTTTGTTTCTGGTGTCCTTTGACAGCTCTTTGGTCTTGGCCATAGTGGATTTTGCAGTGTGACTGTTTGAGGTTGTGGACAGGTGTCTTTTATACTGATAACAAGTTCAAACAGGTGCCATTAATACAGGTAACGAGTGGAGGACAGAGGAGCCTCTTAAAGAAGAAGTTACAAGTCTGTGAGAGCCAGAAATTTTGCTTGTTTGTAGGTGACCAAATACTTATTTTCCACCATAATTTGCAAATAAATTCATAAAAAATCCTATAATGTGATTTTCTGGATTTTTCCCCCCTCATTTTGTCTGTCATAGTTGAACCTATGATGAAAATGACAGGCCTCTTTCATATTTTTAAGTGGGAGAACTTGCACAATTGGTGGCTGACTAAACACCTTTTGCCCCACAGTATGTACATGAATGTATAGTTCAATTGACTATTCATATATGATAAACAGAGAGTAGCAGCAGCGTAAAAAGAGTGGTTGGGGGGGCACACAATGCAAATAGTCCAGGTAGCCATTTGATTACCTGTTCAGGAGTCTTATGGATTGGGGGTAAAAACTGTTGAAGCCTTTTTGTCCTAGACTTGGCACTCCGGTACCGCTTGCCATGCGGTAGTAGAGAGAACAGTCTATGACTGGGGTGGCCTTCCTCTGACACCACCTGGTGTAGAGGTCCTTTTTCTATTGTGTTATTGACTGTATGTTTGTTTATTTCATGTGTAACTCTGTGTTGTTGTTTGTGTCGCACTGCTTTGCTTTTGCTAAATGACTTAAATGTAATGTAAATGTAATCTTGGCCAGGTCGCAGTTGTAAATGAGAACTTGTTCTCAACTGGCCTACCTGGTTAAATAAAGGTGAAATTAAATAAATAACCTCCCTTCTTTACCCTGATGGACAACTCCATCTGCTCCGCCCCCCAGAACAGCATGCCTGGATCATAACCTCCCACGCTCTGGAAGAAGTGTCTGTCAATTGCTAAGACCACGCCCACCAACGCCGGACTCCTATAGGACAATGAAAGGAGAGGAAATATCAAAAGATTAGACAGGGATAGGTACTACTAGGGGTCGATTTTGAGCTGGACATGTCTGTAATCTCTGTATTTGACTGTAGTATTTATTTACTGGACAGGCTCCACTGGTGAATCCTGGTTTTCCTGTTGGGACAGAGTTTCCCAGTTGAAGTCCAGTCTCCAGTCAAACACTCCCCTGTGTGGCCACTGGGTGGCGTTGTACTGGAACGTCTGCCAGTCTATCACGTCTATGATGGGGGACACCACTCTGGTCCTGGAGATGGGAGGAGATAGACACTGGGCACAGAGGAAACTCATATAACTTTTAGAACTAGATCAGAAACATTTTCTCGCAATGAAGATTAAAATCTTAAGATTTTATTACATGGATGTAAATCTGCAGACAGATTATTGGTCGATGATAACCTATAATTACATAAAACATCACAGAAGAAGAGCAGGGATTCAGGAAGGGAATTAAGAGGTTTGAGGGAGAGAGAGAGAGAGAGATGGAGTAGTGCCAGGCAGCAATATAAGGACCCTGTTTAATCAATTAGTCTAAATGGCTGCTACCCTGCTGGATACAGCTCAGCAAGTAAGCTACCATGGTCCAGAGGCAATTAAGGATTAGATATAATACACAGAGACAGATTCACACAAACACAGACATACATTGTGCCATTTTGTGTGTGTGTGTGTTTATGTGTGTACCTGTCCTGTGCCACTCGCTCCAATAGTGGTTCCAACCAGCCCCTGTGGCACTCGCAGTGTGAGTCCATGAAGACCAGTACCTCCCCCACAGCTCTGGCTGCACCCAGAGAGCGACACCCTGCCACGCCCAGACGCCACGTGCTGCGGACCAGACGCACCCCTTCCAGCAGCAACACATACTCACTCAGCACACTCTTCAGGTGACCTACAGATAGGGGAGGCAGGGTCAGGTGACCTACAGATAGGTGAGGCAGGGTCAGGTGACCTACAGATAGGGGAGGTAGGGTCAGGTGACCTACAAATAGGGGAGGCAGGGTCAGGTGACCTACATATAGGGGAGGCACAGTCAGGTGACCTACAGATAGGGGAGGCACAGTCAGGTGACCTACAGATAGGGGAGGCAGGGTCAGGTGACCTACATATAGGGGAGGCACAGGCATCGGTGAGGTATGGTCAGGTGACCTACAGATAGGTGAGGTAGGGTCTGGTGACTTACAGATAGGTGAGGTAGGGTCAGGTGACCTACAGATAGGTGAGACAGGGTCAGGTGACCTACAGATAGGTGAGGTAGGGTCAGGTGACCTACAGATAGGTGAGACAGGGTCAGGGTTAGACACACACAGTACCAGTCAAAAGTTTGGACACCTACTCATTCCAGGGTTTTTCTTTATTCTTACTATTATCTACATTGTAGAATAATAGCGAAGACATCAAAACTATGAAATAACACATATGGAATCATGTAGTAACCAAAAAGGTGTTAAACAAATCAAAACAATTTTTCTGTAACCTTCTTTATACTTCAAAGTAGCCATTTTCCTGTTGAAAAACAAATGATGGTCCCATTATTGCAAACCAGATGGGATGGTGTATTGCTGCAGAATGCTGTTGTAGCCATGCTGGTCAATTAAGTGTGCCTTGAATTCTAAATAAATCACTCACAGTGTCACCAGCAAAGCACCCCCACACCATCACACCTCCTCCTCCATGCTTCATGGTGGGAACTACACATGCAGAAATCATCCGCTCGCCTACTCTGCGTCTCACAAAGACAAGGCAGTTGGAACCAAAAATCTCAAATTTGGACTCATCAAACCAAAGGACAGATTTCCACTGGTCTAATGCCCATTGCTCGTGTTTCTTGGCCCAAGCAAGTCTCTTCTTCTAATTGGTGTCCTTTAGTAGTGGTTTCTTTGTAACCATTTGACCATGAAGGCCTGATTCACGTCTCCTCTGAACAGTTGATTTTGAGATGTGTCTGTTGAACTCTGTGAAGTATTTATTTGGGCTGCAATTTCTGAGGCTGGTAACTCTGCAGAAGAGGTAACTCTGGGTCTTCCTTTCCTGTGGCGGTCCTCATGAGAACCAGTTTCATCATAGCGCTTAATGTTTTTTGTGTATTTCTTGACATTTTTTTCTTGACATTTTCCAGATTGAATGACCTTCATGTCTTAAAGTAATGATAGACAGTTGTTTCTCTTTGTAACGGTTTTCTGTAGGCAAAGGAGAGTCAGACCAAAATGCGGCGTGGCTATTGCGATCCATGTTTAATGAAACAAAGTAAACACAAATCAAATACAAAACAATAAACGTGCAAAGAAACACAGAGACAGAACAAGGACAATCACCCACAAAACCCAACACCAAACAGGCTACCTAAATATGGTTCCCAATCAGAGACAATGACTAACACCTGCCTCTGATTGAGAACCATATCAGGCCAAACACAGAAACAGACAAACTAGACACACAACATAGAATGCCCACTCAGATCACACCCTGACCAAACAAAACATAGAAACATACAAAGCAAACTATGGTCAGGGTGTGACACTCTTTGCTTATTTGAGCTGTTCTTGCCATAATATGGACTTGGTCTTTTACCAAATAGGGATATCTTCTGTATACTCCCCCTAACTTGTCACAACACAACTGATTGGCTCAAATACATCAAGGAAAGAAATTCCACAAATTAACATTTAACAAGACACGTGTTAATTGAAATGCATTCCAGGTGACTACCTCATGAAGCTGGTTGAGAGAATGCCAAGAGTGTGCAAAGCTGTCATCAAGGAAAAGGGTGGCTACTTTGAAGAATCTCAAATATAAAATATATTTGGATTTGTTTAACACTTTTTTTGGTTACTACATGATTCCATATGTGTTATTTCATAGTTTTGATGTCTTCACTATTATTCTACAATGTAGAAAATAGTAAATATAAAGAAAAACCCTTGAATGAGTAGTGGTGTCCAAACTTTTGACTGGTACTGTATGCCCAATTCCAAATGAACCCCAGGGATGGATGTGTACAGTAATAACATGGGCATAGCACAACTCGGATTACAGGTGGAAGTTTGGTCATATTACTAAGACCTATCCTTTCAGACAAGTGCAAACGGGTTTGGGACACTTGGGGGCTAGGGGTCTATTCAGAATCTGCACTATAAAATAGTTGAATATGGTGGGAATAGAGTGAACAAGTTTCGTCTGATATGCAGTGATGTTGTAGTGGTACTTTAGACTAATTAGATACAACTCGTGCCAATTGTTTGAGTACTGTCTTCTACACGCACCATGCTGACTGAGGTCGTCCACGAGCAGGACCTCGCGCAGGTACTCCTTGGGCGCTGTGTCGAGCACGCTGTGCACGGTGCGGAGGAGCGTGGACCAAGCCTCGTCATGGAAACATATCACCACGCTCGCGGACGGCAGCGACTCACTGTAACGCTCAACGAGGCACCTGTCAAAGCATTCCCATTGATTGACAGGGGTATAGACGCACGAGTAATTACGCACGAACCCATTAGCTTTACTAAACAATATACAATATTTCGTAGTTAGTGAGATCTTGAAATTAGACTACATATTTGTCATTGATAGCTCTTGTCGAGTCTATCTAGTTATTTTGGATACGTTGTTGAAGAGCCCTTTTTTGGCGTGGTGCGCTCCTTGGGAACATGCAGGACACTTACGAAGGATGGCGAGCCTCGGGCAATCTGCGATGCAGTGAGATCCGTTCGCTCACCAGCTCGTTGAAGCCGTATTTCTGCAGAGCAGACTTCTCCATGTCCCTTTCTAGCCCCTCCAGCTTCAGCCGCACCGGTCTCCCCATATTCCCGTGCGTCGGTAGCACCGGGACCGCTGATTCCTTCTTGGCGCTTGATATAACCATCCGGTAACTCCCCTTCCTCGGCGGCGGAGCTGGGTTCCTCACCTGTGTTGAGGGCACGAAGAGAAGCTGGTCCTCCTGCAGGGAGCTCAGCGGTGCGAGACCGAGATTATGCTCCTGTTTGAGACGGTCCCAGGAATCCACGATCACCTCCAGGTCCGGTGGACCAGAGAGCCGCTGGAAGGGACGGCGGGGCGAGTTGGGCGGTGTCTGGGTCTGATCCCGAAAGACCAGATCCATGAGGGCCAGCGTGGCCACGGATAGAGCGAGGATAAGTAACCAGAGACAGAACATCACCCGCCTGCATGGTCTGGGTCTGCTCCAAAGCCGCATGGTGAGCGGGAGAGAGAGAGGAGAGCGACGGGTTCACATAGAGAAGTCAGGGCTGAATCTTATTTCCCTCATCAAATTTGACTGGGGACAACATGGTCAGATACGGCACCTTTTGGCTACAACTTTTTAACCATAACGTTTTAGGCTTGCAATGGATAGTCCGTAATCATGACCAAATGGAATTACGCATAGATGTTGTTCTTTAGTTTTTGTCCATAATTCTTCCACGGTGTCCTTCCAAAGAACTGCAGCTCTGAACACGTTAGCGCTTCTTTTCACCTCCGACAAATGTGGTTTCCAGTTATGTCCCTTGTTCCATGATACTCATTGCTGTTGGAGTGAAGTGCGTAAAATATGTCCTTCCACCGCGCCCCTGTGGTCCTAACGCGAGATTTAACCCCTGCAAGAATAGCGGATTTGAAGGCCACACCTATTCAAACACCTTGCTTGCTCTATCACCGTAATGACTAACTGACAATAACAGTTTAGGAAATCAATATCCAGGCCTATAGCCCTATAAGTGAATAGAAAATATAGGCAAAGAACAAAAACACATTAAATCATTCAAATATGGCTAAAATTCTATATATCTGTCATAAGAAAATATTTTGCCCTCATTATATCTGATGTCAACTTCTAAAAGAAAGGGCAACATAAACGGAGAACAGACTGTCATCAACTTAGGCCTCGATTCAATCCTTAGTTCTGATGACCTGAGCTACAGCGTGATAGAAATGTCAAGTATTCCGGCGTTCGGAGACGACATTCATAGTATAACGCTGTATGTCTGCTATATCGCGCTACGGATCTAATTTCCAGCGCTACGGAGCTGATTTCCACTGCTACGGAGCTGATTTCCAGCGCTACGGATTGAATCGAGCCCATAGTTTATTTGTGTATGCGAGTACTGCGCCCCTCCTCGCTGCGAGCTCGAGGCAACATCACTCCCCGGTCAGACATCAGAGTTATTCCCCGGGCCAGCTGGCCAACAGCCTCGCGGTCCCATGACTGGCTGTTTGACTGTGATGCCAGCGGCTGCAGACTCGATCTCTCCAGTTTTCACATTGATTCTTGGCAGCCACTGTGGCTTTTTTCTTCCCCGCTGTTGGAAACAGGGTGCCTGGCTCCACACCGCCCAAAGTCTCCTCTTCCCTCCCTTTGTAGACTTTTAGTTTCATCATATTTTATATAAGAACCATGCAGCCTACTGTAATGCTACAGTGTGAAGGTGCATTTGGAGAAGTGTTGAAATGGGCCACAGTGTGCTGATAACAGGACAACAATAGAAAAGGGTCTACATAGTCATGTCTGTCTCTATCTTGACTCTCTGTATGTGTCTCTACTTATGTCATCTCTCTGTCTTGGCATGCCTGTCTGTTAGTGTTGGGTAGTATTGACAGAGTTAGTTCTGTCTTGGCATGCCTGTCTGTTACTGTTGGGCAGTGTTGACAGAATTAGTTCGGTCTTTGCATGTGTCTGTAGGTGTTGGGTACTGTTGACAGTTAGTTCAGTCTTTAGCATTAGTTTTCTCTGTAATTACATTGGGTGGTAGGATCTGTGTGTCCCCCTCAGGATGAAAGCACTGTGTCCACCTCTAAAGCCTCCCCCTGGTCAGGATGACAGGGCAGAGACATCAGTCTCCCTGAGGCCCCTGGGTAATGATGGAGTCCACAGGGCTCTGGTGGCTCAAGGGTGAAGTCTTCCCTAGGATCAGCTTTCCCTCCCCAAATCCTAACATGAACCATTAGTGGGAATAATGAAAAACCCACCCAAGATCAGCATCTGAGACAAACGTCACCCTACACCTGATTACACAGGAGGACATACCTGGAGAGAGAGAAGCAGAGAAAGAGATAGAGTGAAGGAGAGGATGAAAAGGAAAGAGAGGGAAGGTAGAGAAGGGGAGTGAGGTGAAGAGAGCATAGAGTAAGGGAGAGAGAAAGACAGACTAAGTGACAAAGAGGGGGCGAGAGGTAAGAGGATCTACCAGGAAAATGAAAGAGGAGAATGTGAGAGAGACCTTTCAGTCGAACTGTTAAAAATCAGCACAGAAGTTGTACAGAATGTACAGCATGTATTTAGTCCCTCCCCCTACTGCCAATTGACATGGCACAGAACAGGTTGTTGGCCCCTTGACCTTTAGTTGATCTAATAGGATCTAAATGGAACTCACAAGTCATTCACCCAATTAAAGAACCATACATTTCCATCTGCACACAGAAGAACATTTCCGTATGATCCACCCTCCTGCCAAAAGAGAAACATCTAAATTCCCAGACCACCACACAAACAGACAGACATACAAGGATGTAGACTCTGCGCACTCAAACGTGCGCGTTAGCGCACACACACAGAGAGCTCGACCCACGCATCCTCCTCAGGAATGTTCCTGCATTCCTTCCCCCTCTAGGAGCCATGCAGTGCTGTAAGTAGGAAGAGGGCAAGTGCTTGTAACCAACAGCCCCTAACACACATACGTGAACTCATGCACAAATAAAAATCAAATATAAATCTAACTTTATTTGTCACATGCGCCAGAATACAAGTGTAGACCTAACCGTGAAATGCTTACTTACAAGCCCTTAACCAACAGTGCAGTTCAAGAAGAGTTATTTACCAAATAAACTAAAGTAAAAAATAAAAAGTAACACAATAACATAACAATAACAAGGCAATATAAAGGGGGTACTGTTACCGAGTCAGTGTGCTGGGGTACAGGTTAGTTGAGGTAATTTGTACATGTAGGTAGGGGTGAAGTGACTATGCATAGATAATAAACAGCGAGTAGCAGCATTGTACAATACAAATGGGTGGGGGGTGGTGGCGGGGTCATTATAACAGTCCCGTGGCCATTTGATGAATTGTTCAGCAGTCTTATGGCTTGTGGTTAGAAGCTGTTAAGGAGCCTTTTGGTCCCAGACTTGGTGCTCCTGTACCACTTGCCGTGCGATAGCAGAGGAAACAGTGTATGACCTGGGTGACTGGAGTCTCTGACAATTGTATGGGCTTTTCTCTGACACCGCCTATTATATAGGTCCTGGATTGCAGGAAGCTTAGCCCGAGTGATGTACTGGGCCGTACGCACTACCCTCTGTAGTGCCTTATGGTCAGATGCCAAGCAGTTGCCATACCAGGTGGTGATGCAACCAGTCAGGATGATCTCAATGGTGCAGCTGTAGAAGTTTTTACACCATTCACACTTAAACATGTACACACACACACACACACACACACACACACACACACACACACACACACACACACACACACACACACACACACACACACACACACACACACACACACACACACACACACACACACACACACACACACACACACACACACACACACACACACACACTCTGAAAACACACACACACCGAAAACACACTCACGGTCCAGGGTCATGACATGGCGAGACACACTCCCTTCCCCACTACACCCAACTAGGGTGTGACCTGTTCTTCTCAACTCTGGGTACTCTGTGTACTCTTCACAGTAATCAATGTTAGTATCCTCTGTTTGTACAGATGTGATTAATGGTGTTGGTTTTGGGTGATATTCAGGGTACCATGCCTGGATTGCTGGTCTGAAAACATTCCTTTTGTTTTTGCAGTCTGTGACGTGGAGAGTCTGGACTCTTGTTATGTCTGGATTGACTGGGGCTCACTGAGACGGAATAGTGATGCACTCTGCTGGAGGTTTAGAAGTACTGCACTTCAGTCTTGCTCTCCGCTTTCAATTTCAATTTAAAGGGCTTTATTGGCATGGGAAACACATGTTTACGTTGACAAGGCAAGTGAAATAGATAATAAACAAAAGTGAACGGTAAACATTACACTCACAAATTTCCAAAAGAATAAAGACATTTCAAATGTCATTACGTCTATATACAGTGTTGTAACGATGAGCAAATAGTTAAAGTACAAAAGGGAAAATAAATATAAATGTGGATTGTATTTACAGTGGTGTTTGTTCTTCACTGGTTGCCCTTTTCTTATAGTAACAGGTCACACATTTTGCTGCTGTGATGGAAAAATATGGTATTTCACCCAACAGACATGGGAGTTTATCAAAATTGGATTTGTTTTCGAACTCTTTGTGGGTCTGTGTAATCTGAGGTCAATATGTGTCTCTAATATGGCCACACATTTGGCCGGAGGTTAGGAAGTGCAGCTCAGTTTCCACCTCATTTTGTGGGCAGTGAGCACATAGCCTGTCTTCTCTTGAGAGCCAGCTCTGCCTAATGTGGCCTTTCTCAATAGCAAGACCATTCTCACTGAGTCTGTACATAGTCAAAGCTTTCCTTAAATTTGGGTCAGTCACAGTGGGTCAGTCACAATATGTCAAGTAATTATCTTTTTGTTTTCTCGTGATTTGGTTGGGTCTAATTGTGTTGCTGTCCTGGGGCTGTTTTTGTGAACAGAGCACCAGGACCAGCTTGCTTAGGGGACACTTCTCCAGGTTCATCTCTCTGTAGGTGATGGTTCTGTTATGGAAGGTTTGGGAATCGCTTCCTTTTAAGTGGTTGTAGAATTTAACGTCTCTTTTCTGGATTTTGATCATTAGCGGGTATCGGCCTAATTCTGCTCTTCATGCATTATTTGGTGTTTTACGTTGTACACGGAGGAGATTTTTGCAGAATTATGCATGCAGAGTCTCAATTTGGGGTTTGTCCCATTTTGTGAATTCTTGGTTGGTGAACAGACCTCAGACCTCACAACCATAAAGGGAAATGGGCTCTAAGACTGATTCAAGTATTTTTAGACAGATCCTAATTGGTATGTCAAATTTTATGTTCCTTTTGATGGTGTAGAAGGCCCTTCTTGTCTCTCAGATCGTTCACAGCTTTGTGGAAGGTACCTGTGGCGTTGTTTAGGCCGAGGTATGTATAGTTTTTTATGTGCTCTAGGGTAACGGTGTCAAGATGGAATTTGTATTTGTGGTCCTGGCAACTGGAACTTTTTGGGAACACCATTATTTTTGTCTTACTGAGATTTACTGTCAGGGCCCAGGTCTGACAGAATCTGTGTAGAAGATCTAGGTGCTGCTGTAGGCCCTCCTTGGTTGGTGACAGAAGCATCAGATCATCATGTGAGAGGGCTACATAAATCTACATACCCAATATGAAAGAAGATGGAGTGTAGTGAAAGTAAGGGTTTCAGTTGATAACCTAGTGCATTCCAGGTAGAAAAAATTATAGCAGCTAATTGCTCTATAGTCAGCAGAATACAAGCAGAGTCCCCCTGACAAAGCAGATACTGACTGTGGAGTTGTCCAGAGCCAAGAGCCGGTGTGGATAGTTCAGATGAAAGATCTTAAGGAAAGGGAAACTGGTTATGATGATTCTAACCTCTGGTTAGAGTGGATTCAATATACGACCAGATCAATAGCTAAAGAAGAATGCTATGCTTGTGCCACAGCAAACCTCAGTTGACAACCATCCCTTTTCCATTAAATGGAATGAATTCACCTAAGGGAATGGCCTGTATAGTAAAGCTATTCATGGAAGCAGGAAAGCCAGATAATAACAGTTGTATGGATTTGAACTATTTCTATCCACATGTTCCTCTGAAATCTAAGCTTCCTCCTTTCAGAGAGGCAAGGGGAGACTGTTTACTGTTTGATTCGGTATAGTACTTCTGGGAAATATGTGGGGGAAATCAGTACCTGCAATAGGACAGATAATGCTACTTCTGATGCGACAAATGAGTGATTTGGCAGGCTGGTTGAGATCTGGAGATTTCAGTAAGATAAGGAGGCCCAGGTCTCACATCTGGTGGTTGGTTGTGTGGGGGTATGACGTTATGGCCGAGTATTACTGGCTAATTGGACAGGGGTATGTGCACTGGTACATTTGAGAATGCCTTTCATACTCATTCAACACCATGACATGATGTTGACTAAACGGGAGAAAAGAAGTACTCCGACTGGGTCTTTTGATGATGGGGTTTGTATTAATAACATTGTGGTTCCACAGGGGGGCAGATGAGATCAAAGCTATAAATTAGATCCTGGCAGGATTAGAGTCAAGTATTTTTTGGTGGTCCACTCTCAATGAGAATGTGGATTGGATCAATTATATCTATTAAAAATCCACAGTGCTTCACCAATTATATCATTGATGTAATGAATGACTTGGCAGAATAGAATAGTCTTGGATATGTTTGCTGGCTGAAAAGGGTGGGAGTGTATGGAGGTAGTTTGGATCCCGATGACACAGCTTCGGATGGATCAGTGACCAATGCCTTGGCTGGTTTACACACCCTAGCTCACGAGTTGGCAGTGAACTCAGGGGTGGATACTTCTCTGACTAATTGAGTTGACAGTGTGTTTGGAAGATGGAAAAATGTTATGATTACTCTGTTATGGGCTACCTTCACCTGTGTGACTGTGTTAGTTTTGTGCAGATGTGTTTTGATTGCGTGTATGTAAGTTATCATTTCCAGGACTCTGGAGAAATCAATGACACTTCAGATGGTGATATATATGGACCAATCCTATGCTCTGAGCAGTGGAATACAAAATACATGGCTCAGGACATAATAGAAGAATCCGGATCCTTTCACTCGCGAGGAGACCCTATTTGATGTTTAGGGAATTTAGATGTTTTCTTGTTTCAATGTATAGACTGTTTTTTCATGAAGATTGTAACGGAAGATCCTGATAAGTAGAGTTAAGATTCTGATGTAGGTTAGAACAGTGATTGAAGTTGATTGTGTGTACATACATGTATGGGGTTGTCTTCTTCTAGTGTATCATTGATATTTCCATGTAGTGTTTAATGATGGTATGAGTTGTTAAGTCATTTTTAGGGTGGATTGTGAGGAAAATTATGATTAAATGACTGAACAAATCATTTTAAATGGAACTGTAACTAAGTAAACTTATACTCTGTTTTATTATATCTGATTAACAATATGAGTTCATAAGAAGGGATTGTGTGACACGGACAAGGAGTAATTAAAGTTAATGAACACCATTCCAACTAGGCAGAAACGAATGGGTTGTGGATTAAGTAAGCAGATAAGGTAGTTAACCTACGTTTGAACCGATGAAACTTAGCTCTGGGGTGTTTTAGATAAGACAGTGAGTGCATTCCTAGGTTCTGTTAATTAGAACTGTCAGCTAAGTGGTGATCGATAATGTTGAGGGGTCAAAAGTTAATTCAGTTGTGTTGTGTGTCCTGTGTATGTGCTAGGGGGGTCAGAATGAACTTTTAAAGTTCCCTTTTTCCCGGTCGAGAGGAGGGGATTCTGTTAAGCAATGAAATGACGTCATGTTATTGTATATAAACTGTTGCTCGTGGTAACGTGGCAGCGCGCTCCGAGAATAAATTCTGTTACCTATTATTGATAAGACTGGTCTCCGTCTATTTTATGCAAACAAGAATCTTACAAATTCTCATAAAATAGATTAAGAGAATTCAATTAATGAAAACACATTGGTATAATTCAATTACAGTAACAGTGGCCCAGCCAGAGCCCAGACTTGAACTCGATCAAACATCTCCGGAGAGACCTGAAAATAGCTGTGCAGCGATGCTCCCCATCCAACCTAACAGAGCTTGAGAGGATCTGCAGAGAAAAATTGGAGAAACTCCCCAAATACAGGTGTGGCAGGCTTGTAGCATCATACCCAAGAAGACTCGAGGCTATAATCACTGCCAAAAGTGGATCAACAAAGTATTGAGTAAAGGGTCTGAATACTTATGTAAATGTGATATTTCAGTTTTTTAGTTTTAATTAATTTGCTAAAATATCTAAAAACCTGTTTTTGCATTGTCATTATGGGGTAGAGGGTGTAGATTGATGAGGGGAAAAAACATTTAATAAATTTTAGAATAAGGCTGAAGGGGTCTGAATACTTTCTGAATGCACTGTATGTTGAAGAGGGTGGGGCTTAAGCTGCGTCCCTGTCTCAGCCCACAGTCCTGTGGAAATAAATGTTTTTTTTGCCAATTTTAACCACACACTTGTTGTTTGTGTACATTGATTTTATAATGTCGTGTTTTTCCCCCAACACCCCTTTCTATCAATTTGTATAGCAGACCCTCATGCCAAAGCTTTTTTGAAATCAACAAAGCATGACAAGACTTTGCCTTTGTTTTGGCTTGTTTGTTTGTCAATTAGGGTGTACAGGGTGTGTCTGCCGTAATTTGGTAAGTACATTGTTTTCACTGGGGAAATGTACACGTCTGCTGTTATTGATAACGCAGATGATTTTTCTTCTGTTGACACATATCTCACGGTAGTTATTGGGGTAAAATTTGTCTCCACTTTTGTGGATTGGGGTGATCAGTCCTTGGTTCCAAATATTGAGGAAGCTGCCAGAGCTAAGGATGATTTTAAAGAGTTTAAGTATAGCCAATTGGAAATTGTCTGTATATTTTATCATTTCATTGAGGATACCGTCAACACCACAGGCCTTTTTGTGTTGGAGGGTTTGTATTTTGTCCTGGTAGTTCATTCAATGTAATTGGGGATCCAGTGGGTTCTGGTAGTCTTTAATAGCTGATTCTAAGGTTTGTATTTGATCATGTACATGTGTTTGCTGTTTGTTCTTTGTTATAGAGCCAAAAATACTGGAGATGTGGTTTATCAATACATCTCTGTTTTGGATAGATAACTCTTTGTGTTTTTGTTTGTTTAGTGTTTTCCAATTTTCCCAGAAGTGGTTAGATTCTATGGATTCTTCAATTACATTGAGCTGATTTCTGACGTGCTGTTCCTTCTTTTCCCGTAGTGTATTTCTGTATGGTTTTCGTGATTCACCATAGTGAAGACATAGGCTCATGTTTTCTGGGTCTCTATGTTTTTGTTCGGATAGGTTCCTCAAATTGTTTCTTAGGATTTTGCATTCTTCATCACACCATTTGTCATTGTTGTTAATTTTCTTAGGTTGTCTACTTGAAATGTTTAGATTTGATAGGAAAGCTGAGAGGTCAAAATATATTGTTTAGATTTTCTACTGCCAAGTTTACACCTTCACTATTACAGTGAAACATTTTGTCCAGGAAGTTGTCTAAAATGATTGAATTTGTTGTTGGCTAATTGTTTTTTGGTAGGTTTCCACACTACGTTCCTTCCAACTATAGAATGTCTTAATATTATTCCGTTCCCTTGGCTTTGATGCCTCATGATTGAGTATTGAAGCCAGAAGTGGACTGGCCACCCCTCATAACCTGGTTCCTCTCTAGGTTTCTTCCTAGGTTTTGGCCTTTCTCGGGAGTTTTTCCTAGCCACCGTGCTTCTACACCTGCATTGCTTGCTGTTTGAGGTTTTAGGCTGGGTTTCTGTATAGCACTTTGAGATATCAGCTCATGTACGAAGGGCTATATAAATACATTTGATTTGATATTGCTCTGTTCCAGTAGACTGTGATTTTGCTGTGATCTGATAAGGGTGTCAGTGGGCTGACTGAATGCTCAGAGAATCTGGGTTGAGGTCAGTGATTAAATATTTTACACTACTACTGCCAAGAGACGAGCTATAGGTGTACCTACCATTGGAGTCACCTCGAAGCCGACTATGTACATACCCAGCGTATGACAGATATGCAGGAATTGTGACCATTTTTTGTTGATTATGTTGTCGTAGTTGTGCCTAGGGGGGCATATGGGGGAGGGAATGCTGTCACCTCCAGGTAGGTGTTTGCCCTCCTGTGTGCTGAGGGTGTCAGGTTCTTGTCCAGTTCTGGAATTTAGGTTGGCACAGACTAGTACATGTCCCTGGTCCTGGAAATGATTGATTTCCCCCTCCAGGATGGAGAAGCGGTCTTCATTAAAGCATTTGGATTCTAGTGGGGGGATATAGGTAGCACTACAGGAGGACATTGTTCTCTGTTGAGATAATTTCCTTTAGAATTTCTAGCCAAATGTACAATGTTCCTGTTTTGATTTTCAATAGTGTGAGTTTGGTCTACTCTATACCAAATTAGCACACCCCCTGAGTCCCTTCCCTGTTTCACACCTGGTCATTTGGTGGATGGGACTACCAGCTCTCTGTAACCTAGAGGGCAACCAGTGGTTCCATCTCCTCTATACCATGTTTCTTTTATGATGACAACATCTGTATTCCTGATTTTTTGGTGAAGTCCAGGTTCCTGCTTTTTAGACCAAACGCAGATGACATAGTGAAGGCTTAGAGTTCCATAAAGTGCACAATTTTGCTAGTCATGTGGTTTGGCCTCAGACCATTAAGTGTGCTCTCTCCCCCCTATCTCTACCCATCTCTGTCATTCTCTCTCCTTCTAGGTCTCTCAGGCACACCTCCTGACTATTTCTATTGAGTGTAGAGTGTAGGTACATTTATTTAATGATCCCCTACATTAAATCTCAGAGAATAATACAAATAATATTTGTTTTTGGTCCTATACGATCCCGGGTCATATTTTGATTGATGAAGGATGACACATTGAGTCTGACTGAGAGGAAGGGTGATTAGATTGGATGCTTATCTTGTCAAAAACAATGTTAGTAGAGTATAATTTAAAGGTTCATCAGACACCACCACGTGATGGCTGGACTGTTGCCCAAATGATTGACTATATTGACGAGAACACGCATAGTAGGTAGCCGACTCAACTTCACTGGCCTACCAAATCATCGTCACCATCATCATTAATCAATCATAGACAATTTCTACTCCAAAACTGTCATGAATTCAGGACTCTTTCTGGAGCTCTGACCTGAAGATCACGAACATCATGATTCAACCTTGTTTTTTTTTCAAAGTTCCCAGTTGTATTGAAAGCACCATAAATCAAGAGAATGCCAGACGTTAATGTCAAAGTTTGATGACAAAATATGTCCACAAGAAGAATAGCCACGAGACCTTCCTGTTCAAGTGAGCACAGCACAAGGTAAGTACAAAAATGTATTGAATGCTGTTGCATAAAGTATGTAATATGCCAGGGAGATACAGTTGAAGTCGGAAGTTTACATACACTTAGGTTGGAGTTGGGTGGGGTCTGTGTTTTGTTTACTTCTGAATCAGAAGACTGACTATACCGGCACACTTTACAGTGACAAAACAAGGGTTATGACACGTTTTGTCATTAAAACTCGTTTTTCAACCACCACACATTTCTTGTTAACAAACTATAGTTTTGGCAAGTCGGTTAGGACATCTACTTTGTGCATGACACAAGTAATTTTTCCAACAAATGTTCACAGACAGATTAATTCACTTATAATTCACTGTACGACAATTCCAATTCCAGAAGTTTACATACTCTAAGTTGACTGTGCCTTTAAACAGCTTGGAAAGTTCCAGAAAATTATGTCATGGCTTTAGAAGCTTCTGATAGGCTAAGTGACATAATTTGAGTCAATTGGAGGTGTACCTGTGGATGTTTTTCAAGGTCTACCTTCAAACTCGGTGCCTCTTTGCTTGACATCATGGGAAAATCACAAGAAATCAGCAAAGACCTCAGAAAAAAATGGTAGACCTCCACAAGTCTGGTTCATCCTTGGGAGCAATTTCCAAATGCCTGAAGGTACCACGTTCATCTGTACAAACAATATATAAAGTATAAATACCATGAGACCACGCAGCCGTCATACCGCTCAAGAAGAAGACGCGCTCTGTCTCCTAGAGATGAACGTACTTTGGTGCGAAAAGTGCAAATCAATCCCAGAACAACAGCAAAGGACCTTGTGAAGATGCTGGAGGAAACAGGTACAAAAGTATCCACATCCACCGTAAAACGAGTCCTATATCGACATAACCTGAAAGGTTGCGCAGCAAGGAAGAAGACGCTGCTCCAAAACCGCCATAAAAAAAAGCCAGACGACGGTTTGCAACTGCACATGGGGACAAATATGGTACTTTTGGAGAAATGTCCTCTGGTCTGATGAAACAAAAATAGAACTGTTTGGCCATAATGACCATCATTATGTTTGGAGGGAAAAGGGGGAGGCTTGCAAGCCGAAGAACACAATCCCATCCGTGAAGCACAGAGGTGGCAGCATCATGTTGTGGGGGTGCTTTGCTGCAGGAGGGACTGGTGCACTTCACAAAATAGATAGCTTCATGAGGATGGAAAATTATGTGGATATATTGAAGCAACATCTCAAGACATCAGTCAGGAAGTTAAAGCTTGGTCGCAAATGGGTCTTCCAAATGGACAATGACCCCAAGCATACTTCCAAAGCTGTGGCAAAATGGCTTAAGGACAACAAAGTCAAGATATTGGAGTAGCCATCACAAAGCCCTGACCTCAATCCTATAGAAAATGTGTGGGCAGAACTGAAAAAGCATGTGCGAGCAAGGAAGCCTACAAACCTGACTCAGTTACACCAGCTCTGTCAGGAGGATTGGGCCAAAATTCACCCAACTTGTGGGAAGCTTGTGGAAGGCTACCTGAAACATTTGACCCAAGTTAAACAATTTAAAGGCATGTAAACTTCTGACCCACTGGGAATGTGATGAAAGAAATAAAAGCTGAAATAAATAATTCTCTCTACTATTATTCTGACATTTCACATTCTTAAAATAAAGTGGTGATCCTAACTGACCTAAGACAGGATTAAATGTCAGGGATTGTGAAAAACTGAGTTTAAATGTATTTGGCTAAGGCGTATGTAAACTTCTGACTTCAACTGTATGTATACTGTAGCTAAGAAAGTAATACTAAATGTATGTTGTGTAATAAGTTGTACCCTATGTGCCCTCACCCAAATAATTTGGTCCCTTCCCCCCTCATAACTTAGCCTACTGTTCTGACTTGGTGGTGCACATGTAGCCTATAGCCTGTTTTAGAGAAATGTAATGATTGAATTTTGTAAGAGCTTTCATTGCCTGCTTATATGCCCCCTTTATTTGTCATACTGTTCTGACTTGTTGTACAGGGAGAATACTGTAAGAATGGCCCATATTCTGAATTCTGTCGCTGTATATTTAAAAAGTGCTGAACAAATAGTTATACTGATTACATCGGTCCTAACTCGCTCATTATTGTCTTAAGCAAAATGACCTCTTACCCGCTCGTCGTCGCATTATGCCATAGTTTGTACAGCTCAATTGTCAGTAGAACATACATTTGTTTAAGCAAGTCAGCCATATCAGATATGTTTTTTTTAAAAGGCAGTAAATGAGGCTGAATGAATTGTTTCCCTGCCAGACAAGGCTCTGCTGATAGCCAGGTGTAGCGGTAAGGATTCACTCCATGGTGCTGAAAAGAAAGCTCTTCTGTTGGGACAGCTTTATATAGGTCCTAAGAGTTAATGTGCACTGTTTGTCACCGTTATGGTGCAATTAATGTATTAATTTTAGCATGTCAAATATATATATTTGGCATGCATCTACAACGTTGTTTATTTTTTCGCACTACCAAGATTTACATGCTAAAATCGCCACTGAACGGGACAGGACAGAGCAGAGGGGTGGGGACTGAGACGGTTCACATGAAGCGCGCGACCTAATGAAGGATGAGGTGCATCTTGTTATCAACGTCATATGTTTGCGCGTGCATGCATCCCTCTGTTAAATTATGGAACTCCTGGCACGCGGGGGAAGGAAGGGAGAATAGGTGCGCGTGGGAGCAGTTATGTGTTTGGTGGGGTCCGCGTGAGCAGCAATATCTTTGGGGTTGTGTGGATATCGTTGCAGCTTTTTATCCAGGTAGAAATGGGACGTTTACATTATGTCTGTGTGCTGGCTTGCACTTTTTTCGTTTCTCAAGCAAATGGACTCAAAAGTAAGTAAAGTTTTAGTTGCTTTTGGGGTCTCAGCTGTACCTATCAATCAGGTTTGTGGTATAGGATGCTTGGATGCAGATTAAGCATAATTTGTTGTCAAATTAAACATTTAAATAATATAGGGATGATTGTAAGCCTACATTCTTGTTGATACTTGTTATGTGGATCGTTGTATATTTTTTACATTTAGCCTATAAAGGTTTAATAATGCAATCAATCAACTCTTTCAAATGACTAGGCTATAGGTCGAAATAATTTCACATAGGCTATGCATGGAATTGAAATGTATTGTAATTATTCTCCGTTTACAAATTACGTTTTTCAAGTAAAAATGAACGCTTCGGGCTAATTGTTTTCATCTGACCTTGGTCATCCTCTAAGAATGTCAGAGAGGTGCGCGAGCTGTTATTGCGTTGCCAGTATCCACGCGCTTGTGTTGTCAGTCAGTCCCATGAGCCCAATTATGCCATTTACGCGCGTGCACTAGTAGATGCGTCTTGTGAATATGGTTTCCTCGATAGTGTTCAAAAATGTTTTGTATACTGTTGGAAAACCTATCTATTGTATTCAGTGTCTAGAATATGACCGTTTATTATGGTTAGGGAAATAGGCTGGTTTCAACGAATTCATACAGCTTACATTAGAGCGCTCACATTAGGCAGCATTTTCCAATATACGTTTTTAAAAGTACCATTTTAGTCTATAAATTTCAAAACAAACATTTACTCTCTCTCTCAGCTTACCGAGACATGTTCCCTCATAAGCATTCAGTATCGATGAAGTTTCCACCGATCCCTGGTTGGAACCCAGACAGTAACCCCTGGGATGACTATCTTTACCCACCCTTCAGTCCCAAGGAACTAACGCGGAGGAAAGGTGAGCACCACCACTGACCTTGTCAAATTATGCAGGGAAAGTTTATAACGTTCCTCCTTTAAAACATTTAGCTATCCACTATTTTCACACACCTATCCAGGTCAGCCCATCAAAGTTCGCCTGACCAGTGACAGTCCTGCGATCATTGGCTCTATGGTGTCATTTACGGCCAAGCTAGAGTACCCACCTTGTCAGAAGGAGGATGCCAATGGGGAGCTGGTGTGGGATGAGCATTGTCCGGATGGTGTGGAGCTGGAGGCCTCAGGTGCTTCCCACAAACCACTCTACGTGCACGCGCACACATTTGCGTGCCACAACAAGGACAATATCTGATAACTTCTGCATTGACTAACTCTCCCCTCTCCTGGTCAGCTAACGGTCAGCTGAAGCATGTGTTTAACTGGACGTCCTGGCTGGATGACTACGGCTTTGGAAAGTGTACTGACCTGAAGAGATGTAACGTCTTCCCAGACGGGAAACCCTTCCCTCAGAGCAACGACTGGAGACACAAGGGCTACGTCTACGTATGGCACTCCATGGGTAAGTCTCACTCAAACGCAATCAGTCACGGACATACTCATGCACACAGTCATAAAGTAACACACACATGCCAGCACAATGTCTTCAATTATATGTGCTCTATCAAAGATGCACTATGCAGAATCGGTTGCTAAAATTCTAATAGTTTGCCTAGGTTAGAGCATTGGGCCAGAAACCGAAAGATTGCTGGATCAAATCCCCGAGCTGACAAGGTAAAAATCTGTCGTTCTGCCCCTCATGCAAGGCAGTTAACCCACTGTTCCCTGGGCGCCGAAAACGCCGATGTCGATTAAGGCAGCCCCCTGCACCTCTCTGATTCTGAGGGGTTGGGTTAAATGCGGAAGACACATTTCAATTGAATGCATTCAGTTGTACAGCTGACTAGGTATCCCCCTTTCAATTAATGTGACAAATTCATTATTTCAATTAATGTGACAAAACAACAGTGTGGAGAATCATTATAACATCTAAACCACGGTGAAATATATTTTCCATAACCAAAATATAGTATTTTCAGATGTTTGAAGCTGGTGTACAAAACCAAAAGTAAAAGATGCAAAAACAAAGCATATAAATAGTGCACGTTGAACAAATCTGCTTCTTAGACTTGCTTTCAATAAGAATGACAGATCTGTAACTCACAGTTCTAAAAAGTTTCATATTGCAGCTTTAAAGGTGGGGAAAGGTGAGGCGGCAGGTGCTGAGAGAGATGGAGATCTGCTATTGTTGTAACTCTCTCTCCACCTCCCCCCCTCCATCTCTCTCTCCCTCACTCCCTCCATCCCTCCATCTCTCTCTCCCTCACTCCCTCCATCCCTCTCTCAGGTCAGTACTCTGAGACGTGCGATGGCTCCTCTTCCACCCTGACAGTGAACACCAGTGACATCACTCTGGGGCCGGAGCTGATGGAGGTCATGGTGTACAGGAAACGTGAACTCAGGAAGTACAGCCCCCTGGCCACAGACAAGACCGTCTTCTTCGTCACAGGTGAGTCTCCTGTATACACTTCATGTCTACTCCCAAAGCATCAATGGGACGGGTCTCAATCCACAACCTTTCTTCCTCCCATCTACTATCGTTTCTTTCCCTTGTACATCTTATAGGACACCAAGCCCTTAGTCAGGAGGAGCTTTAGTGTTTTTTTGCTTTCACTTATTAAAAAAAAATTTGACAGTCAAGAATTTTGTTGATTGGAACAAAGGCCGACGGTGTGTCCCAAAAGGCACCATATTCCCTATATTGTGCACTAATTTTGACCAGACCCCTATGGCTGTAATGTACTATGTAGTGCACTACACTCTTAGAAAAAAGGGTTTCAGAGATTATTCGGTTGTCCCCATAGGAGAACCCTTTTTGTTTCTAATGAAAACCCTTTTCGGTTCTAGGTAGGATCCTTCTGTGAGAAGGGTTCTATACAGAACCCAAAAGGGTTCTTTCTACCTAGGGGTTCCGCAAAGGGTTCTCCTATGGGGACAGCCAAATAACCTTTTTAAGTTCTAGATACGCTACATTCTTTTTAAAAGTGTATTATTTTACCCCTTTTTCTCCCCAATTTCATGATATCCAATTGGTAGTTACTGTCCTGTCCCATCGCTGCAACTCCCATACAGACTCGGGAGAGGCGAAGGTCGAGAGCCGTGTGTCCTCCGAAACACAACCCAGCCAAGCCACACTGCTTCTTGATACAACGCCCGCTTAACCTGGAAGCCAGCCGCACCAATGTGTGGGAGGAAGCACCGTACACCTGGCAACTGTGTCAGCATTGCGCCCTGGCTACCACAGGAGTCGCTAGTACGCGATTGGACAGGAACATCCCTGCCAGCCAAACCATCCCCTGACCCAGACGACGCTGAGCCAATTGTGTGCCGTCCCATGGGTCTCCCGGTCGCAGCCGAGCCTTGACTCAAACCAGGTTCTCTAGTCGCACAGCTAGCACTGCAATGCAGTGCCTTGGACAACTGAGCCACTCGGGAGGCCACTACATTCTCAAAAGTATGTGGACATCCCTTTCAATTAGTGGTTTCAGCTATTTCAGCCACACCCCTTGCTGACAGGTATATAACATTGAGCACACAACAATGCAATCTCCATAGACAAAAATTGGCAGTAGAATGGCCCATACTGAAGGGCTCATACTGAAGAGCTGCCCCGGGCAACTGTAAGTGCTGTTATTGTGAAATGGAATCTTATAGGAGCAACAACGGCTCAGCCGCAAAGTGGTAGGCCACACAAGCTCACAGAACGGGGCCGCCGAGTGCTGAAGCTGAAAAAAACGTCTCACCTCGGTAGCAACACTCATTTCGAGTTCCAAACTGCGTCTGCAAGCAACATCAGCACAATAACTGTTTTGTCTCATGAAATGGGTTTCCATGGCCGAGAAGCCGCACACAAACCTAAGATCACCATGCGCAATACCAAGTGTCGGCTGGAGTGGTGTAAAGCCTGCCGCAATTGGACTTTGCAGCAGTGGGTAGGGCTGTTGCAGTGACCGTTTTACCACCACACCAGCGGTCACGTGTCATGAAGGCAGTCAAATTCCAAGTGACTGTTTAGTCATGGTAATTAAATTAGGCTTCTCCAAGCTCTGATGCTGCTGCTAGTCGTTAGTAACAAACTTAATAACTGCCTGGTACTCAGCACTCCATTGTCCCTCTAATTACCCTGATATCAAAGCAAATCTAATCAAACACTTCCTGAGAGCCCATGAGCTCATGTTGAGCATGAGTGATGGCCTCGACTAAAAACAGGAGGATCCCATCAGCTTTCTATACGCTAGACCTACTATATTTATTTCTCAACTTTCCTAATATTAAGCACATTGCTTATATTTACAACCGGAGTATAGCCTACCTGGCTGGCATAAAAATGAACCATATGAAAAGCGTACTCCATTCGCTATTTACAGTGCCTTGCAAAAGTATTCGGCCCCCTTGAACCTTGCGACCTTTTGCCACATTTCAGACTTCAAACATAAAGATATAAAACTGTATTGTTTTGTGAAGAATCAACAAGTGGGACACAATCATGAAGTGGAACGACATTTATTGGATATTTCAAACTTTTTTAACAAATCAAAAACTGAAAAATTGGGCGTGCAAAATTATTCAGCCCCCTTAAGTTAATACTTTGTAGCGCCACCTTTTGCTGTGATTACAGCTGTAAGTCGCTTGGGGTATGTCTCTATCAGTTTTGCACATCGAGAGACTGACATTTTTTCCCATTCCTCCTTGCAAAACAGCTCGAGCTCAGTGAGGTTGGATGGAGACCATTTGTGAACAGCAGTTTTCAGTTCTTTCCACAGATTCTCGATTGGATTCAGGTCTGGACTTTGACTTGGCCATTTTAACTTGGCCATTCTAGCTTTATGTTTTGGATCATTGTCTTGTTGGAAGACAAATCTCCGTCCCAGTCTCAGGTCTTTTGCAGACTCCATCAGGTTTTCTTCCAGAATGGTCCTGTATTTGGCTCCATCCATCTTCCCATCAATTTTAACCATCTTCCCTGTCCCTGCTGAAGAAAAGCAGGCCCAAACCATGATGCTGCCACCACCATGTTTGACAGTGGGGATAGTGTGTTCAGGGTGATGAGCTGTGTTGCTTTTACGCCAAACATAACGTTTTGCATTGTTGCCAAAAAGTTCAATTTTGGTTTCATCTGACCAGAGCACCTTCTTCCACATGTTTGGTGTGTCTCCCAGGTGGCTTGTGGCAAACTTTAAACAACACTTTTTATGGATATCTTTAAGAAATGGCTTTCTTCTTGCCACTCTTCCATAAAGGCCAGATTTGTGCAATATACGACTGATTGTTGTCCTATGGACAGAGTCTCCCACCTCAGCTGTAGATCTCTGCAGTTCATCCAGAGTGATCATGGGCCTCTTGGCTGCATCTCTGATCAGTCTTCTCCTTGTATGAGCTGAAAGTTTAGAGGGACGGCCAGGTCTTGGTAGATTTGCAGTGGTCTGATACTCCTTCCATTTCAATATTATCGCTTGCACAGTGCTCCTTGGGATGTTTAAAGCTTGGGAAATCTTTTTGTATCCAAATCCAGCTTTAAACTTCTTCACAACAGTATCTCGGACCTGCCTGGTGTGTTCCTTGTTCTTCATGATGCTCTCTGCGCTTTTAACGGACCTCTGAGACTATCACAGTGCAGGTGCATTTATACGGAGACTTGATTACACACAGGTGGATTGTATTTATCATCATTAGTCATTTAGGTCAACATTGGATCATTCAGAGATCCTCACTGAACTTCTGGAGAGAGTTTGCTGCACTGAATCTAAAGGGGCTGAATAATTTTGCACGCCCAATTTTTCAGTTTTTGATTTGTTAAAAAAGTTTGAAATATCCAATAAATGTCGTTCCACTTCATGATTGTGTCCCACTTGTTGTTGATTCTTCACCAAAAAATACAGTATTATATCTTTATGTTTGAAGCCTGAAATGTGGCAAAAGGTCGCAAAGTTCAAGGGGGCCGAATACTTTCACAAGGCACTGTAAGTGTATAGATTACATTTAAAAAAATCCTGCTGCCCCTGCTTCGAGACAGATGCATGATAATATTCCATTGTAAATCAAAATATATTTCACACATATTTTATTTAATATATGTAAAGACTAGATTAAATCAAGAATAGTCTGATGGGTGACAATATTAGCCTATCACTACATTGCATAAAAATGATTTTGAAGCTAGTAGTTTTATTTATTTGGGATCTCTTGCATCCAGACTGTTTGGAATATTTATTTCTCGCACAGAGTAGAATAGGTTGACTTTTGTACTATGGGGGATAGTAGATTGACATAGGCTAGTGTTTAATGCTTTTCGTTAGGCCTACTCATCTTGTTGGCTGAAGAAAAGTAAATGCTGACAGTTCTTCCAATATCTTCAATTTGCACCTCGGAATTGGATTAGGAAGCGCACAGTTGTATCCCCGATGTGTCTGTCTTCACTTGTAGCCTGTGAGAAAGACCCGATCATGTGATGGAGAGCCATATGAGTGGGAGGTGATTCGGAGCGCTCAGCACTCAGGGAGAAGGGCACAATGTCAACTGGCTGCAAAAGGCAAGGATTTGTTTAGGGTGCATTACGGCCACACAAAGGTGATAACGCCGTGAAATTCGAGGCATTATCAAATCCTTGTCAAGTTGTGAATGAGTGACTGATGCAGTGTGTACAAAAAAACAAAGCAGAGCTCATGCCTTTCAAGCAACTTTTTTTTCAAGCAAATCATCGTGCAGCCTTGCAATGTATTAAAAATCTAAATATATAGCCCAACGTTTGTAGAACACCTAAAGTTACATTAATAACTCTAAATTAACCGCTCAACACAGAATGTGCACACTCCCTCAAATTGTTTGGAGAAATGTCCTTTCTATTTTATTCAGCTTTGTTCAATTGTATTCATACTATAAAATAATGCCACAGAATTCTAAGCAAATCTTGTCTACTAAATGAACTAGTGTATCCCACAGCCATTTGGCATAGCCAGATCAGGGCCTAACACAAGGACAACTCAGAGTATGCTATTCTGTTCTTCTGAAATAGACTACATTTTCTTCATATCATGCTTCTTTAGACCTGTCAAAAAGAAATCATGGATTTATTGTAAAGTTGTAGGCTATATTTACATGGATTTATTAGACTTTTTTGTTTTTTGTTGTTTTGTATTTTACCCCTTTTTTCTCCCCAATTTCGTGATATCCAATTGTTTTTAGTAGCTTCTATCTTGTACCCAACCAAGCCGCACTGCTTCTTAACACAGCGCGCATCCAACCCGGAAGCCAGCCGCACCAATGTGTCAGAGGAAACACCGTACACCTGGCAACCTTGGTTAGCGTGCACAGCACCCGGCCCGCCACAGGAGTCGCTGGTGCGCGATGAGATAAGGATATCCCTACCGGCCAAACCCTCCATAACCCGGACGACGCTAGGCCAATTGTGCGTCGCCCCACGGACCTCCCAGTCGCGGCCAGTTATGACAGAGCCTGGGCGCGAACCAGAACCCAGGCTCTGGTGGCACAGCTGGCGCTGCAGTACAGCACCCTTAGCCACTGCGCCACCCGGGTGGCCCTTTTATTAGACTTTTTAATATAATGTTCCAAAGTTCTGCATCAGTGACTTGCAAGCTATGAGTGGAGATGCTAAATGTGTTTATGTTAATTAACGGTAAATTACAGTGATACCGACAGTTATTTGCTTGACAATCACCAGCTGACAATTTTGTGACCACCACAGCCCTTGCAGTGGAAACACGTTCTCTTGAGTGATGAATCACGCTTCACCATATGGCAGTCCAACAAACAAATCTGGGTTTGGCGGATGCCAGGAGAACGCTGCCTGCTCCAATGCAAAGTGCCAACTGTAAAGTTTGGTGGAGGAGGAATAATGGTTTGGGGATGTTTTTCATGGTTTGGGCTAGGCCCCTTACTTCCAATGAAGGGAAATCTTAACGCTTCTACAGCATACAATTACTTTCTAGGCAATTCTGTTCTTCCAGTTTGGGGAAAGCCCTTTCCTGTTTCAGCATGACAATGCTGACAATGCACAAAACGAGGTCCATACAGAAATGGTTTGTTGAGATTAGTGTGGAAGAACTTGACTGGCCTGCACAGAGCCCTGATCTCAACCCCATCGAACACCTTTGGGATGAATTAGACCGCTGACTGGGAGCCAGGCCTAATCGTCGAACATCAGTACCCAACCTCACTAATGCTCTTGTGGCTGGATGGAAGCAAGTCCCTGCAGCAATGTTCCAACATCTAGTGGAAAGCCTTCCCAGAAGAGTGGAGGCTGTTATAGCAGCAAAGGAGGGACCAACTCTATTAAGGCCCATGATTTTGGAATGAGATGTTCGATGAGCAAGTGTCCACATACATGTAGTGCAGCTCCTTTCCCCCCCACCTAAAAGTGTACGTAGTGAAAAGGGTGCCATTTTGGAAGCAACCATAGCCTGTCTCTTACACATGAGATGGTCCTTCCTCAGAGGGACGCAGAAGTACAGAAGAGAATGTATAGCTGAACGGATGCGTCATGTCTGAGCGTTTCTCATGAACCCTTATCCCTTCACAGACAAGATCCCAGTGGCGGTGAATATTTCCCAGAAGGCAGCATCCAACCTGTCGGCTAGCGTGTTTGTGCGTGGCGAGGACGTGGTGTTCAGTGTGTCTGTTCACGACCCCAGTAAATACCTGAAGACTGCCGATGCCGTCGACTACATCTGGGACTTCAAGGACGGCAACCAGCTGGTCACCCATAGCAACGTGGCCACGCATGCCTACAGCGCAGTCGGCAAAGTTAACATGAAGCTGACGGTGGAGGTAGCGATCAAGATCCCGTGCCCCCCGCCAACACCGATGAGTGCTACTTCGCCACAAACTACAGGTACACTCGAGTCACACACCTCACTTCAGAGGATACTTCAGGTACACAAATCTAGAATAAGGTATGTACATAGTACACACAATAATGAGCTTCACCTGCACCGTACTACTGCCACACATGCCTGGGTTAAGGTTGGGGGATGGAGCATGTTTTATGGACTGTTTGAGCAGCAGCCTCATGTCCATCTTTGGAGTGTTGTATCATATCTCTTTTTCTCTCCTTCAGCAGCTCCCACACCTCTCACTGGCACTCACTCCATCACTAGCAAAATGGAAACAACCCATGGTTATGGTAAGAGTAAACTCTACAATGTGTATTGAATAGAAGTGTCTGCCAGAGTGTATGAGGAAATGTTTTCTCTTGTGAGTTTAGTTCTATTCGGTTGACATAAACTGTCGAAATTCGACTGTCTCGTTTCCAGTGCCAGTCACCAGTGCCAGACCCACCTCCAAGGGCCCCAACACACCTGTTCCCGGGACAACAGGCTTCCAGACGACAGAGCCCCTCCCCTCGACGGTGGCTGATTTGACCCAGGGGTTCAACCCGACCTCGCTGCTGCCAGCTGTCCCCACCCCTATGGCCCAGCTCCATCACAGACACCTGGCGGCCACCGACTGCTTCCGCTACCTCTACGGAACTTTCCAGACCAACATCACCATCATCGGTGGGTGCATGACAATGGGATGTCAAACTGATGACAATCAGTGAAGTTAGATAGTCAGTCAGTCAGTCAGTTAGCCCCTCAGTTAATCACTTATCAGTCTATACAAATATATAAAGCTTCAGCATTACAGATTTGGCTGATGAGTTCATGCGCACTCGAAAATGACATCACTTGGGCTTTACCCTATCACAGAGCACCTAATCAACAGCCAGCCAGCCAATCGAATCGTGGACGTGTCTGCTGCCAAGGTGTCCAACACTGACATCAGCTTCCTGGTCAAGTGCCTGGGCAGGTGAGTGGAATACAATTACACATTGCTAATGCAACCCTAAGAAATGTTTTGGGGACTAGTGAAAAATGTAATTTGTGAATATTATCACACAAACCATTCCATAGTTTCCCCATCCATCTACCATAACAAACCTCTCTCCTTCTCCTCTCCGCCGTAGCACTCCCACCTCAGCCTGCACCATCGTGTCGGACCCCTCCTGCCGCCAGGTCAGGAACATTGTGTGTGACGACGTGCCTCCGTCTTTGGGGTGCGAGGTGCGCCTGCGGAGGACCTTCCTGGAGCCGGGGATCTACTGTGTCAACATCACCCTGGAGGATGCCAGCAGTATGGCCCTCGCCACCATCACCATCAGCAACACTGACCCTGACACACCCGGTAGGTCACAGGGAAAAACCCTGAGGTACTATTGGCAGTGTTGCAGGCGGACTACTTTACACACGTCTGCCAGATCTCACAATGTCTGGATAGGTATTTAGCATAATTATCTAACCACATCTGATACAGCATTCTGATGCCAGACTGTACAATGTCTGCTGCAATGTTGTGAACATGTGGATAGGTCCAAGTCGTAGTTGGAGGTTTAAATAAATAAATACATTTATAGGGAACAATGCACAGTAATCAACATCAATATTACAATAATGCAACATCCATGTAAATGTGCTGGGGTTAGCCAAAAGCTAATTCGCACCCGTAGTCTCAGGGCAGCTAAGGACAATTATACAGCCACAATATAAATACTCACTAAAACAATACAAAATACAAATATATTACATCCAATAATATATCATTCTAATGACAAAAACAACATTATTATCAACTGTCATCTCACATATGAGGTAGCACAGATAACTCATTGCGTACAGGTTTGGATAGATTTTAGCCATGATTTCAATTTAAATTTAAAAGTAAAATAATCAGTGCAGCTTCTCAAGTCCATATTGTAGCTCTAACAGAGATGTTACTGTGTGGAAAGGGACAACACAATTCTCTCTAGTTACTATCCTTGTTATCCTGGAGGTGCTTTCCTTGAGCAGGATATGCCGGCATAGGGGTGGAGGGGCAAGACCATGCAGCATCTTAAAGACAAGGCTTGCATCCAAGTGCTGTTTAAAGCTATCCAGACTAAATTAATTATGTTTGTAAATGACAATGGTGGTAACTGTTTGGTTTGTTATAAAAAATCGTATGTGTTTGTTTGTAGAGTGATTCAATTGGTTTCAGACTAGTAGCTCCTGCTTGTGACCAGCATGTGAGGCAATATCTCAGATGTGAGAAGATCATAGCATGCATATATATTTTGGCGTTCTCCAGAGGAAGGAAAGGTCTTATCAACCTAAAGTTGGATAATCCAAACTTGACCGTGTTAACCACCTTCTTCACATGTTTCTTAAATGTCAAGTTGGAGTCCAAAATGACACCAAGATACCTGAAGTTAGACACAACTTTCAGATTCTCCCCTTTATAACAAGAACAGCTCGTTGGGAAAAATCAATGGATTTCTTAAAGAAATACATAGTCTTGATATTTAAATGTAGGCAAGAATTAGTCATCCATTAAGAAACATGTACCATAGCTAAAGTTAACTTGTTAACAACCAGTTGTCAATTATTTTGAGTGTACATACAGAACTGTATCGTCTGCATACATCTAATCAAAATCAAATCAAATGTATTTATATAGCCCTTCGTACATCAGCTGATATCTCAAAGTTCTGTACAGAAACCCAGCCGAAAACCCCAAACAGCAAGCAATGCAGGTGTAGAAGCACGGTGGCTAAGAAACTCCCTAGAAAGGCCGAAACCTAGAGAGGAACCAGGCTATGAGTGGTGGCCAGTCCTCTTCTGGCGGTGCCAGGTAGAGATTATAACAGAACATGGCCAAGATGTTCAAATATTCATAAATGACCAGCATGGTCAACTAATAATAATCACAGGCAGAACAGTTGAAACTGGAGCAGCAGCACGGCCAGGTGGACTGGGGACAGCAAGGAGTCATCATGCCAGGTAGTCCTGAGGCATGGTCCTAGGGCTCAGGTCCTCCGAGAGAGAGAGAGAGAGAGAAAGAGAGAATTTGAGAGAGCATACTTAAATTCACACAGGACACCGGATATGACAGGAGAAGTACTCCAGATATAACAAACTGACCCAAGCCCCCGACACAAACTATTGCAGCATAAATACTGGAGGCTGACACAGGAGGGTCAGGAGACACTGTGGGCCCCATCCGATGATACCCCCGGACAGGGCCAAACAGGAAGGATATAACCCCACCCAGTTTGCCAAAGCACAGCCCCCACACCACTAGAGGGATATCTTCAACCACCAACTTACCATCCTGAGACAAGGCCTAGTATAGCCCACAAAGATCTCCGCCACGGCACAACCCAAGGGGGGGCGCCAACCCAGACTGAAACATCACATCAGTGACTTTATTGACCCACTCAAGTGACGCACCCCTCCTAGGGACGGCATGAAAGAGCACCAGTAAGCCAGTGACTCAGCCCCTGTAACAGGGTTAGAGGCAGAGAATCCCAGTGGAAAGAGGGGAACCGGCCAGGCAGAGACAGCAAGGGCGGTTCTTTGCTCCAGAGCCTTTCCGTTCACCTTCACACTCCTGGGCCAGACTACACTCAATCATATGACCCACTGAAGAGATGAGTCTTCAGTAAAGACTTAGGTTGAGACCGAGTTTCCGTCTCTCACATGGGTAGGCAGACCATTCCATAAAAATTGAGCTCTATAGGAGAAAGCCGTGCCTCCAGCTGTTTGCTTAGAAATTCTAGGGACAATTAGGAGGCCTGCGTCTTGTGACCGTAGCGTACGTGTAGGTATGTACAGCAGGACCAAATCAGAGAGATAGGTAGGAGCAAGCCCATGTAATGCTTTGTAGGTTAGCAGTAAAACCTTGAAATCCGCCCTTGCCTTGACAGGAAGCCAGTGTAGGGAGGCTAGCACTGGAGTAATATGATCACATTTTTTGGTTCGAGTATTTAGCACTAACTGAAGTTTATTTAGTGCTTTATCCGGGTAGCCGGAAAGTAGAGCATTGCAGTAGTCTAACCTAGAAGTAACAAAAGCATGGATTAATTTTTCTGCATCATTTTTGGACAGAAAGTTTCTGATTTTTGCAATGTTACGTAGATAGGGAAAAAAGCTGTCCTTGAGACAGTCTTGATATGTTCGTCAAAAGAGAGAGATCAGGGTCCAGAGTAACGTCGAGGTCCTTCACAGTTTTATTTGAGACGACTGTACAACCATTAAGATTAATTGTCAGATTCAACAGACGATCTCTTTGTTTCTTGGGACCTAGAACAAGCATCTCTGTTTTGTCTGAGTTTAAAAGTAGAAAGTTTGCAGCCAACTACTTCCTTATGTCTGAAACACAGGCTTCTAGCGAGGGAAATTTTTGGGCTTCACCATGTTTAATTGAAATGTACAGCTGTGTGTCATCTGCATAGCAGTGGAAGTAAACATTATGTTTTCAAATGACATCCCCAAGAGGTAAAATATATAGTGAAAACGATAGTGGTCCTAAAACGGAAGCTTGAGGAACACCGAATTGTAAAGTTGATTTGTCAGAGGACAAACCATTCACAGAGACAAACTGATATCTTTCTGACAGATAAGATCTAAACCAGGCCAGAATTTGTCCTTGTAGACCAATTTGGGTTTCCAATCTCTCCAAAATAATGTGGTGATCGATGGCATCAAAAGCTTCACTAAGGTCTAGGAGCACGAGGACAGATGCAGAGCCTCGGTCTGATGCCATTAAAAGGTCATTTACCACCTTCACAAGTGCAGTCTCAGTGCTATGATGGGGTCTAAAACCAGACTGAAGCGTTTCATATACATTGTTTGTCTTCAGGAATGCAGTGAGTTGCTGCGCAACAGCCTTTTCTAAAATTGTTGAGAGGAATGGAAGATTCAATATAGGCCGATTAGTTTTTTATATTATCTGGGTCAAGGTTTGGCTTTTTTAAGAGGCTTTATTACTGCCACTTTTAGTGAGTTTGGTACACATCTGGTGGATGTGAGCCGTTTATTATGTTCAACATAGGAGGGCCAAGCACAGGAAGCAGCTCTTTCAGTAGTTTAGTTGGAATAGGGTCCAGTATACAGCTTGAAGGTTTAGAGGCCATGATTATTTTCATCATTGTGTCAAGAGATATAGTACTAAGACACTTAAGTGTCTCTCTTGATCCTAGGTCCTGACAGAGTTGTGCAGACTCAGGACAACTGAGCTTTGAAGGAATACGCAGATTTAACGAGAAGTCCGTAATTTGCTTTCTAATAATCATGATCTTTTCCTCAAAGAAGTTCATGAATTTATTACTGCTGAAGTGAAAGCCATCCTCTATTGGGGAATGCTGCTTTTTAGTTAGCTTTGCGATAGTATCAAAAATGAATTTCGGATTGTTCCTCATTTTCCTCAATTAAGTTGGAAAAATAGGATGATCGAGCAGCAGTAAGGGCTCTTCGGTACTGCACGGTACTGTCTTTCCAAGCTCGTCGGAAGGCTTCCAGTTTGGTGTGGCGCCATTTCCTTTCCAATTTTCTGGAAGCTTGCCTCAGAGCTTGGGTATTTTCTGTGTACCAGGGAGCTAGTTTCTTATGAGAAATGTTTTTAGTTTTTAGGGGTGCAACTGCATCTAGGGTATTGCGCAAGGTTACATTGAGTTCCTCAGTTAGGTGGTTAACTGATTTTTGTCCTCTGACGTCCTTGGGTAGACAGAGGGAGTCTGGAAGGACATCAAGGAATCTTTGTGTTGTCTGTGAATTTATAGCACGACTTTTGATGTTCCTTGGTTGGGTCTGGGCAGATTATTCGTTGCAATTGCAAACATAATAAAATGGTGGTCCGATAGTCTGGGATTATGAGGAAAAACATTAAGATCCACAAAATGTATCATTTATATATATATATATATGTATAATATAAATGTTAAATGATTTATATATATATATCTCAGTCGATGATGGCTCCGAAGGCATTTTGGAGTGGGTCTGTGGACTTTTCCATGTGAATATTAAAGTCACGATAGGAATTCAGGGAACTCAATGAGGAACACTGTATATGGCCTAGGAGGCCTGTAAACAGTAGCTAAATAAAGTGATTGAGTAGGTTGCATGGATTTCTTGACTAGAAGCTCAAAAGACAAAAACTTCATTTTGTTGTTGTAAATTTGCTATCGTAAATGTTACGAACACCTCCGCCTTTGCGGGATGCACGGTGGATATGGTCACTATTGTAGCCAGGAGGTGAGGCCTCATTTAACACAGTAAATTCATCAGGCTTAAGTCATGTTTCAGTCAGGCCAATCACATCAAGATTATGATCAGTGATTAGTTCATTGACTATAATTACCTTTGAAGTAAGGGATCTAACATTAAGTAGCCCTATTTTGAGATGTGCGGTATGACGATCTCTTTCAATAATGACAGGAATGGAGGAGGTCTTTATCCTAGTGAGATTGCTAAGGCGAACACCTGCGTGTTAACTTGTAGGCAAACAAGTGGGAGATCATTTATATAGATGGTAAACAGAAGGAGGGCTAATATTATAAGAGAGTCCGACTTGAGTGTCCCCCAGACGTACCCTTGTTTGTACCCTATTTGCCAGATAGGAATACATCCAACTAATGACTTCAGTGGACACATTAAGGGCATATAGTTTGGATAGGATGACCTCATGATTCACAGTATCAAAGGCCTTTTTAAGATCCAAAAAGACTGACATCACCACCTATGCCCAGTTTAGATTTTATTCACTCCAGAAAATAGCAATTGGCTGTTTTGGTAGAAGCATTAGTTCTGAACCCAAATTGCATTTGATGTATGGAGTTGCCCTGAAAGTTAATCAGTCAGATGATCAACCATCCATCTTTCAGCTACTTTTGATAGCACTGGAAGCATGCTTATAGGTCGGTAATTTTCCACCAGTGTTGGGTCACCAGATTTTAAAACAGGTGTCTTGTCTTTGCTATGCCGGATTAAGTGATATGACATGCTATTTTATAAAATAATTTCTCTGTAATTAATATTACCTGATTAAACTAATCATGTAAATGTAATTAATTAGGAAGTCGGGGCACCGCGGAAGAATGTTTATAGAGGTGTTCTCTTCCGAATAAACTCTTAAGGACCTGGTAATCTTTTATATCAATAGCAGTCAATTATTAATAGTCACCTTATTCAGTCTCATCTGAACGTCGTAAAATTCTTGATTATCTTCACAAACTCTGGCTAAGAAGTTGAATCAGCAATACAAAACTTGGTTTATTTTTCATTACTAAATACCTAAATAATCACAGAATTACATATACACAGGATGGATTATACATTGATGACTATGACATACAAGAAAAGTGGACGGAACCGATGAGCTCATGCAATATTCTGGCTGTGATAGTCGAAATTCATCCTTCCGGCGTGTCGATCGTCACCTCCACGTTGACTTTATCCCTTCTAAACATATAGACATCAGTCCTCACGTCACCGGGAATACAATGTTAATTTCGTTAGGATGTAGCCGGTCAACCATTCGCAACCAGAGCTCAGGCTGAGGTTGGCTTAGTTCTGTAGTTGAAATCAGCCCTTTTAAGCGTATGGACAGCCGTCCTGACGTCATCGGGAACACAAGGTTGACTTTCACCAATGGGCTTTTGTAGTGGTGGAGAGAAGGGCGTGTTTCATAGTTCACAACCAATGTCTGTTCACTTGGGTGGGGCCACTGAGTGAGCATAATTCACTTATGAAAACAATTCTCTCATTTAGAAGCTAAAATTACATTTAATATTTTCACAAATAGTTTCATATTTAAACATTTACATTGCACAACAATTCCAGGTGAATCTGATAACGAGAATGTGTAGACTTTCCAAGATACATCCTATCATCAGTAATAATGTCTCAGACTACAACTGATCTGACATCATATTCTTTAAGTACCAACATATATTGTCAACTGGTTGGATTACCGAAATATGTTTCCATTCCCCAACCGCTTGATGTTACCAGACTCTCTATGTTAACAAAGGGCTTTCCAAGAGTCCAATCTGTAGAGAGAAAAGGGGGAAAGGTATTTATGGAGGTCATAAACCTCACCAACAGAGCAAAGTCATGACACAGGTATCACTGCAGCAGACTTCCAAGCATTGGGGAAGAACCCACATTTGATGGACAAATTAACTTGATGTACAATAGGGGCAATCAGAGAATATTTGTTATCTTTAGTAATACAGTGTCTAGACCAAATACTTATTTTGTTCTAGAGCTCATGAAGAACTAATAATACTGTCCATTGCTGATGCTGAGATTTCAGGAATTATGAATATTGGTTTATTATCTTCTATGGGAGTGAGAACTGTGATCTTGGTTGAGAATCTTTGAGCCAGTTCCCTGACAGTTAATAAAAACAATTGTTGAAGATGGTGGATATGAAATTGGAGTCTTGAATTAGAATCCCATTAACCTTTAATTCAGGATGATTTTTGGAGTTTGCAGCTCCTCTCCCTGTTAGTTTGTTGAGATTTTCCCAAATCACTTTGCAATTACCTTTTGCTTCATTGATCACTCTAAGAAAGAACTCTGCTTATGCATTTTTTACATTCCTAACCACCTTATTTCTCAGTGATGCAAATGTACGTGTCATCATTCTTACCAGACTTCAATGCTTTTTTCAAGGAACAATCCCATTCTCTCATCTGCCTCCAGAGGTCCTCATTGAGCCATGGTAGAGAGGTTTTCCGTCTTGGCTTACGTTGAAATTTCCTAGTAAAAGAGTTATCCACTTTGTCAATAGCTGACAGAAATGTTCTGTATCCAAACTCTGGGCATTCATTGCTTAACAGATCAGACCAGTCAATTTGATTTATAGCTGCATCGTAGTTACTCTGCTCACTTTTCTGGATTTTTTTTATCTTACTGTTGCATGTTAATTTTTTTAAATGTACTTCTTATTTCACCTTATATTTGACCATGTAAGCTAGTTGAGAACAAGTTCTCATTTACAACTGCGACCTGGCCAAGATAAAGCAAAGCAGTGCGACCCAAACAACAACACAGAGTTATGGCTCCATCAACATGAAAAACATTGACACGGGATTCTCCATTGAGGCTCACGCCATTAAGGAGAACGCTGTCCTGTGCACTGTCAAGGAGACATCAGACAAGACTAACATAATGACGACTTAAAATGTTAACCTTGCCTTTAAGATCAGGTCAAAACAACAATAAAACCTACTTAATGGGCTGGTTGTCCTGCTCTACGCTGACTAAACACAGTGGTCACTGTCTGGCCATGCTAGAATGGATGGAGGAACTACCGCATCAGAAACAACTGACTTGAACTAGCTACTTTTACTGGACTTCTCAGATCAGGGTCATATTCATTAGGGCACACTGTAGCAAAACGTAGCGTTTCTTATTATTGGACAAGTTCATGTCGTTCTTCCCCAGATTCGGCTCGTTTTCTTCGGTTTCCTTCCAAGAGAATGGGATCCTGATCTGACACACCTGATTTAACCACTTCTTTTTGGCACTAAAGAGTCTCAATATATACTTCCATTCATTTATTTTCAACTGGTACCGGGGGCCTTGAGACGGTACCGGGGACCTTCGGATGGTACCGGGGACCTTGGGACGGTACCGGGGGCCTTGGGACGGTACCGGGGGCCTTGGGACAGTACCGGGGGCCTTGGGACAGTACCGGGGGCCTTGGGACGGTACCGGGGACCTTTGGACGGTACCGGGGGCCTTCGGACGGTACCGGGGGCCTTCAAACAAGTCTTGTGAGGCCTGTGGGCGTCCTAAGAAAAACATGTTCAGGAGAGTCATCTTTCCATAGAGGGGACCTAGTAGTTCGTAGGCCAAACTGTTCGGACGCTACAGATGGTTTTGTGAAAAGACAGATTTTCAGGATGTCTCATGGTCTGACAAACACCGCTCTAGTTCTGTCACCTTTCACCTCAGATGAGGAAGTGCGACATCAGCGGATGCAGTGGATTGAGGCGCATCCAATGCAAAAATATGATATTTCTTATTTAAATTGATGGATTTTTAATGGAGATATTTTTTATCATGCTAATTAAATTTCAACAGGGGCGCAGACATTGACTTTTGGGGGTTAACTAAGTCCAGAGACCATGACCTCTACCTAGCCTTCCAATGAGGCTTACACCAATCTGATTCCTTCAGATTTGCAAACACCAGTTATAGGGGACAGGCCATTTTATAGGGGAAAGGCCAGTTCTCAGGGATAGGCCAGTTATAGTGGACAGGCCAGTTATAGTGGACAGGCCAGTTATAGTGGACAGGCCAGTTATAGGGGAGCAGGTCTATTATAGGGGGATCAGGTCTGTTATAGGGGATCAGGTCTGTTTCTACACCAGTTTCTTTACATATATAGTTCTGGGGAGGAGGACCAGAGAGGGGGAGCTGCTTACTTGAGGATGCAGTTGGGTCCAGGGTAGACCCCTATGACGTTGGGACTGCAGGGGAGCATGGTGATGATTCTGACTGCTTTATCTGCAACCTCCACTGGCGATTCCAGGATCTGGACAGGGAGGAATCTAGGGAAAGATGGGGTGAGAAATAGAAAGAGACACGGACAGCGATACTATAGGTTACATCCCTATTCTCCATTTTCCTGACGTGTGCACTTGCACAACTCCATCATGGATTTAAAAGCCCTGGATTGGTGTAAGCATCATTTTCACCATTTGTAAACCCATGATGGGAGGTGTGCAAATGCAGACATTTCTGTTTCATAGGCCTACGATAGTTTCATTTAGCCAACCATTTCTCACATGCTGAGTGGGCGTGATGTTTATTGCGCACATGAACGTTCACAAGACTCATGCGGTAGAAGTTCTGTTAATTTAATTAAATGTATGGTTTCCTCTGTTCACATTTTCTGGGTTATGTCGGAGTTCCATGCGTCTGTGTCCTATGTCTGTCATTCTGGTTGTGCTTAATAGGGTAGAGTGTGCCTCAGTGCGCATAGAAATAGGCTGTGTGGCCTGCACTTCATGCTTTAGAGGCATAACGTTGAATAAGAGGAAATGATTGTTCCATCTATGCCTGGTATTTAAATACCATTAATAATCATTAAGTCTGATAAAGACTGATGTACCAATGGATGTGGAAATTGCCTTTTACATTGTAGAACCAGTTTATTGGTTGTAATTGCCAATTGGGTAATTGTATGGTCCTGGGGGCCAAGTGCTGATATTGTGTAGGCCTACCTGTTTGAGCTGCTGTTAGAGACATATTCGATTTAGTTTCTCAAGGGGAACCTGTACAGTCTTGCCCTCTACCTGTGTCCGTTCAGATAGGACAGGGATCGGTGTCCCTGCACCTGGATAGTTGAGCTAAGGTGCACTAATGACGTAAGTAACAAGGACATTTCTCAGGACATAGACATGTCTTATAAGGACAGAAAGCTTAAATTCATGTTAATCTAACTGCACTGTCCAACTTACAGTAGCTGTTAGTGAAAAAATACCATGCTATTGTTTGAGAGTGCACAATAAAACACTTATCAAGTTAACTGGTTTGATACATTCACTTTTTTTACCTTTATTTAACTTGGCAAGTCAGTTAAGAACAAATTCTTATTTTCAATGACGGCCTAAGAACAGTGGGTTAACTGCCTGGTTCAGGGGCAGAACGACAGATTTTTACCTTTTCAGCTCGGGGATTCGATCTTGCAAATTTCCGGTTACAAGGCCAACACTCTAACCATTAGGCTACCTGCCACCAAAGGTTCACATCTGAAGATAATGTAATTACATTCAGTAATCTTGCTCTGATTTGTTATCCTGAGGGTCCCAGAGATAAAACATGTAGCATAGCTTTGTTTGATAAAAATCTGTTTTTATATTCAAAATGTAGGAACTGGGTTCTAAAGTTTGAACCCCTGCTGTTCATGACCCCACACCCGCCTCACCCCAGCCATCTAGATGTGTGAAGGTTAGTGTCTTTTCTGTAGGGAAGTTACTTTTCCATCATGTATGACTTTCCTGGGAGTGTAAACCATTTATTTTTTATTACATATCATTTGTGTATGTTCTCTATAGTTATGTTCTTGAAAATGTATCAATTGACCAATTGATCAGACTTGATACAAAATTGTCTGATGTATTTCAATACTTCAATGGATCAGTCTGAAACTCTGCACATACATTGCTGCCATATAGTGGCCAACATCCAAAATGTACCTAAACTGCAATATATGTCCTCTCTTTTACATTTCAGATGATGGAACAGAAAAACATGTTTATGTTTTGTATTATCTTTTACCAGGTGTTATATTCCCGTACATTTATTTCACGTTAATATTGAAAAACTTCAGGGTGTTTCCTTGCTTCAGGCAGTTAGTTGGGTATGTCATTTTAGGCGGAAATTGAAAAAAAAGGGTCCAGTCCAATTCAGAGGCTATTTCTTTCTGGCTATTGCCCGTGCGTTTGGTAAATGTACAGAGCAAATTTGAAAGTGTTAATATTGAAAAACTGAGTGTTAAGATAACACTTCAGATATCAAGAAAAACACTCCCATGGGTCATTTGAACAAGTATTAAGCAGCAACACCTTTCAGTGTTGAGGATCAACTCTACAGAATTATTAAAATAAATAAAAAATCACGTTTATTTAACCAGGTAAGCTAGTTGAGAACAAGTTGTAATTTACAACTGTGACCTGGCCAAGATAAAGCAAAGCAGTGAGACAAACAACAACACAGAGTTACAAATGGAATCAACAAGCGTACAGTCAATAACACAATAGAAAAAAGTCTATATCCAGTGTGTGCAAATGGTGTGAGAAGGCAATAAATGGGCCATAGTAGCGAAGTAATTACAGTTTAGCAAATTAACACTGGAGTGATAGATGAGCGTTGGAGTGTTGTATGGCATTGAAGCTCGTTTGGAGGTTAGTTAACACAGTGTCCAAAGAAGGGCCAGATGTATACAGAATGGTGTTGTCTGCGTAGAGGTGGATCAGGGAATCACCCACAGCAAGAGCGACATCATTGATATATATAGAGAAAAGAGTCGGCCCGAGAATTGAACCCTGTGGTACCCCCATAGAGCCTGCCAGAGGTCTGAATAACAGGCCCTCCGATTTGACACACTGAACTCTGCCTGAGAAGTAGTTGGTGAACCAGGCGAGGCAGTCATTTGAGAAACCAAGGCTGTTGAGTCTGCCGATAAGAATACGGTGATTGACAGAGTCGAAAGCCTTGACTGCGGCAGCTTTCCAATCTTTAGGGATCTGACGATACGAAAGAGAGGTTGAACAGACTGGTAATAGGGGTTGCAACAATGGCGGCGGATAATTTTAAAAAGAGAGGGTCCAGATTGTCTAGCCAACTGATTTGTTCGGGTCCAGGTTTTGCAGTTCTTTCAGAACATCTGTGATCTGGATTTGGGTGAAGGAGAAGCTGGGGAGGCTTGGGCAAGTAGCTGCGGGGGGTGTGGAGCTGTTGGTTGGGGTAGCCAGGAGGAAGGCAAGGCCAGACGTAGAGAAATGCTTATTGAAATTCTCGATTACCATGGATTTGTCGGTGGTGACAGTGTTACATTGCCTCAGTGCAGTGCAATATGGTTCTTAAATCTCTTTTTAGTGAGCTTTCTAACCACCAATGTAACATTGTGGTCAGATATGCCAGTTAGAAAGTTACTGGACTTAGTTATTCGATCAGTTCTGTTAGTAAACAACAGATACATTTGAGTCTGGGATGACTGTGTCACTCTGGTTGGACCTTGTATTATTTGTTTGAGTCAGGTTGAAATAATCTGTGATCTCTGAGTTTCTTCCTGCAAGTTTTGTTTTCCCAGTTTATATTGAAATTTCCCATGAAGATGATCTCCTTTGTATGATCACATTCTTTAAGCATGGCATTTAGATGGTCATTAAACAAGATATCAGATGTTGGGGGTCGATATGATCCAATAATAGCGAGATATATATATATATATATGTGTGTGTGTGTGTGTGTGTGTGTGTGTGTGTATGTATGTATGTATGTATGTATGTATGTATGTATGTATGTGTGTAAATATATATATATACACACACACACATATATATATGTACATACATACATACATACACACACACACACACACACACACACACACACACATATATATACACATATATATATATACATATATATATACATATATACATATATATATATACATATATATATATACACATATATATATACACATATATACATATATATATATATATATATATGTGTGTGTGTGTGTGTGTGTGTAAATATATATATACACACACACACACACACAGTGGGGCAAGAAAGTATTTTGTCAGCCACCAATTGTGCAAGTTCTCCCACTTAAAAAGATGAGGCCTGTAATTTATCATAGGTACACTTCAACCATGACAGACAAAATGCGGGAAAGAAAATCCAGAAAATCACATTGTAGGATTTTTAATGAATTTATTTGCAAATTATGGTGGAAAATAAGTATTTGGTCACCTACAAACAAGCAAGATTTCTGGCTCTCACACACCTGTAACTTCTTCTTTAAGAGGCTCCTCTGTCCTCCACTCGTTAACTGTATTAATGGCACCTGTTTGAACTTGTTATCAGTAAAAAAGACACCTGTCCACAACCTCAAACAGTCACACTCCAAACTCCACTATGGCCAAGACCAAAGAGCTGTCAAGGACACGAGAAACAAAATTGAAGACCTGCACCAGGCTGGGAAGACTGAATCTGCAATAGGCAAGCAGCTTGGTTTGAAGAAATCAACTGTGGGAGCAATTATTAGGAAATGGAAGACATACAAGACCACTGATAATCTCCCTCGATCTGGGGCTCCACGCAAGATCTCACCCCGTGGGGTCAAAATGATCACAAGAACGGTGAGCAAAAATCCCAGAACCACACGGGGGGACCTAGTGAATGACCTGCAGAGAGCTGGGACCAAAGTAACAAAGCCTACCATCAGTAACACACTACGCCGCCAGGGACTCAAATCCTGCAGTGCCAGACGTGTCCCCCTGCTTAAGCCAGTACATGTCCAGGCCCATCTGAAGTTTGCTAGTGAGAATTTGGATGATCCAGAATAAGATTGGGAGAATGTCATATGGTCAGATGAAACCAAAATATAACTTTTTGGTAAAAACTCAACTCGTCGTGTTTGGAGGACAAAGAATGCTGAGTTGCATCCAAAGAACACCATGCCTACTGTGAAGCATGGGGGTGGAAACATCATGCTTTGGGGCTGTTTTTCTGCAAAGGGACCAGGACGACTGATCCGTGTAAAGGAAAGAATGAATGGGGCCATGTATCGTGAGATTTTGAGTGAAAACCTCCTTCCATCAGCAAGGGCATTGAAGATGAAACATGGCTGGGTCTTTCAGCATGACAATGATCCCAAACACACCGCCCGGGCAACGAAGGACTGGCTTCGTAAGAAGCATTTCAAGGTCCTGGAGTGGCCTAGCCAGTCTCCAGATCTCAACCCCATAGAAAATCTTTGGAGGGAGTTGAAAGTCCGTGTTGCCCAGCAACAGCCCCAGAACATCACTGCTCTAGAGGAGATCTGCATGGAGGAGTGGGCCAAAATACCAGCAACAGTGTGTGAAAACCTTGTGAAGACCTACAGAAAACGTTTGACCTCTGTCATTGCCAACAAAGGGTATATAACAAAATATTGAGATAAGCTTTTGTTATTGGCCAAATACTTATTTTCCACCATAATTTGCAAATAAATTAATTAAAAATCCTACATTGTGATTTTCTGGATTTTTTTCCCGCATTTTGTCTGTCATGGTTGAAGTGTACCTATGAGGAAAATTACAGGCCTCTCATCTTTTTAAGTGGGAGAACTTGCACAATTGGTGGCTGACTAAATACTTTTTTGCCCCACTGTACAGTGCCTTGCGAAAGTATTCAGCCCCCTTGAACTTTGCGACCTTTTGCCACATTTCAGGCTTCAAACATAAAGATATAAAACTGTATTTTTTTGTGAAGAATCAACAACAAGTGGGACACAATCATGAAGTGGAATGACATTTATTGGATATTTCAAACTTTTTTAACAAATCACAAACTGAAAAATTGGGCATGCAAAATTATTCAGCCCCTTTACTTTCAGTGCAGCAAACTCTCTCCAGAAGTTCAGTGAGGATCTCTGAATGATCCAATGTTGACCTAAATGACTAATGATGATAAATACAATCCACCTGTGTGTAATCAAGTCTCCGTATAAATGCACCTGCACTGTGATAGTCTCAGAGGTCCGTTAAAAGCGCAGAGAGCATCATGAAGAACAAGGAACACACCAGGCAGGTCCGAGATACTGTTGTGAAGAAGTTTAAAGCCGGATTTGGATACAAAAAGATTTCCCAAGCTTTAAACATCCCAAGGAGCACTGTGCAAGCGATAATATTGAAATGGAAGGAGTATCAGACCACTGCAAATCTACCAAGACCTGGCCGTCCCTCTAAACTTTCAGCTCATACAAGGAGAAGACTGATCAGAGATGCAGCCAAGAGGCCCATGATCACTCTGGATGAACTGCAGAGATCTACAGCTGAGGTGGGAGACTCTGTCCATAGGACAACAATCAGTCGTATATTGCACAAATCTGGCCTTTATGGAAGAGTGGCAAGAAGAAAGCCATTTCTTAAAGATATCCATAAAAAATGTTGTTGAAAGTTTGCCACAAGCCACCTGGGAGACACACCAAACATGTGGAAGAAGGTGCTCTGGTCAGATGAAACCAAAATTGAACTTTTTGGCAACAATGCAAAACGTTATGTTTGGCGTAAAAGCAACACAGCTCATCACCCTGAACACACCATCCCCACTGTCAAACATGGTGGTGGCAGCATCATGGTTTGTGCTTGCTTTTCTTCAGCAGGGACAGGGAAGATGGTTAAAATTGATGGGAAGATGGATGGAGCCAAATACAGGACCATTCTGGAAGAAAACCTGATGGAGTCTGCAAAAGACCTGAGACTGGGACGGAGATTTGTCTTCCAACAAGACAATGATTCAAAACATAAAGCAAAATCTGGTTCAAAAATAAACATATCCAGGTGTTAGAATGGCCAAGTCAAAGTCCAGACCTGAATCCAATCGAGAATCTGTGGAAAGAACTGAAAACTGCTGTTCACAAATGCTCTCCATCCAACCTCATTGAGCTCGAGCTGTTTTGCAAGGAGGAATGGGAAAAAAATTCAGTCTCTCGATGTGCAAAACTGATAGACATACCCCAAGCGACTTACAGCTGGAATCGCAGCAAAAGGTGGCGCTACAAAGTATTAACTTAAAGGGGCTGAATAATTTTGCACGCCCAATTTTTCAGTTTTTGATTTGTTAAAAAAGTTTGAAATATCCAATAAATGTCATTCCACTTCATGATTGTGTCCCAATTGTTGTTGATTCTTCACAAAAAATACAGTTTTATATCTTTATGTTTGAAGCCTGAAATGTGGCAAAAGGTCGCAAAGTTCAAGGGGGCCGAATACTTTCACAAGGCATTGTAACTCCAGACTCTGATGGGGAGCTTGGTACCCCGGGCCGTTTGGTGTATGTTAATTCCGGTTTGTTTGAATGAAGGCCAGCATCGATGTTTGGCCGCCTACTTTTGTTTTCCCCAGAGAATTGCACCGCCTTCGGGGTCCCCTATTAACCTCCAGGTTTTCTATTGGGTTATGATATTCACTGGTCTCAGTAGCCACTTTCCCAGCTTCATTTTTAATTTACATTTTTAATTTTATCCCTTTTTCTCCCCAATTTCGTGTTATCCAATTGTTTTAGTAGCTACTATCTTGTCTCATCGCTACAACTCCCGTACGGCCTCGGGAGAGACGAAGGTTGAAAGTCATGCGTCCTCCGATACACAACCCAACCAAGCCGCACTGCTTCTTAACACAGCGCGCATCCAACCCGGAAGCCAGCCACACCAATGTGTCGGAGGAAACACCGTGTACCTGGCAACCTTGGTTAGTGCGCACTGCGCCCGGCCCGCCACAGGAGTTGCTGGTGCGCAATGAGACAAGGACATTCCTACCGGCCAAGCCCTCCCTAAACCGGACGACGCTAGGCCAATTGTGCGTCGCCCCACGGACCTCCCGGTCGCGGCCGGTTACGACAGAGCATGGGCACGAACCCAGAGTCTCTGATGGCACAGCTGGCACTGCAGTACAGCGCCCTTAACCACTGTGCAACCCAGGAGGCCTTCCCAGCTTTCATTTTGAGCATTTTTCCTCTTATTCTTTTTCTTGGAATGAGAGGTCACTGTTGCAGACTTTTTTATTTTTTTTAATTTATTTCACCTTTATTTAACCAGGTAGGCTAGTTGAGAACAAGTTCTCATTTACAACTGCGACCTGGCCAAGATAAAGCATAGCAGTGTGAACAGACAACAGAGTTACACATGGAGTAAACAATTAACAAGTCAATAACACAGTAGAAAAAAAAGGGGAGTCTATATACAATGTGTGCAAAAGGCATGAGGAGGTAGGCGAATAATTACAATATTGCAGATTAACACTGGATTGATAAATGATCATGTACAGGTAGAGATATTGGTGTGCAAAAGAGCAGAAAAGTAAATAAATAAAAACTGTGGGGATGAGGTAGGTGAAAATGGGTGGGCTATTTACCAATAGATTATGTACAGCTGCAGCGATCGGTTAGCTGCTCAGATAGCTGATGTTTGAAGTTGGTGAGGGACATAAAGGTCTCCAACTTCAGCGATTTTTGCAATTCGTTCCAGTCACAGGCAGCAGAGTACTGGAACGAAAGGCGGCCGAATGAGGTGTTGGCTTTAGGGATGATCAGTGAGATACACCTGCTGGAGCGCGTGCTACGGATGGGTGTTGCCATCGTGACCAGTGAACTGAGATAAGGCGGAGCTTTACCTAGCATGGCCTTGTAGACGACCTGGAGCCAGTGGGTCTTGAGACGAATATGTAGCGAGGGCCAGCCGACTAGAGCATACAAGTCGCAGTGGTGGGTAGTATAAGGTGCTTTAGTGACAAAACGGATGGCACTGTGATAAACTGCATCCAGTTTGCTGAGAAGAGTGTTGGAAGCAATTTTGTAGATGACATCGCCAAAGTCGAGGATCGGTAGGATAGTCAGTTTTACTAGGGTAAGCTTGGCAGCGTGAGTGAAGGAGGCTTTGTTACGGAATAGAAAGCCGACTCTTGATTTGATTTTTGATTGGAGATGTTTGATATGGGTTTGGAAGGAAAGTTTGCAGTCTAGCCAGACACCTAGGTACTTATAGGTGTCCACATATTCAAGGTCGGAACCATCCAGTGTGGTGATGCTAGTCGGGCAAGCGGGTGCAGGCAGCGATCGGTTGAAAAGCATGCATTTGGTTTTACTAGCATTTAAGAGCAGTTGGAGGCCACGGAAGGAGTGTTGTATGGCATTGAAGCTCGTTTGGAGGTTAGATAGCACAGTGTCCAATGACGGGCCGAAAGTATATAGAATGGTGTCGTCTGCGTAGAGGTGGATCAGGGAATCGCCCGCAGCAAGAGCAACATCATTGATATATACAGAGAAAAGAGTCGGCCCGAGAATTGAACCCTGTGGCACCCCCATAGAGACTGCCAGAGGACCGGACAGCATGCCCTCCGATTTGACACACTGAACTCTGTCTGCAAAGTAATTGGTGAACCAGGCAAGGCAGTCATCCGAAAAACCGAGGCTACTGAGTCTGCCGATAAGAATATGGTGATTGACAGAGTCGAAAGCCTTGGCAAGGTCGATGAAGACGGCTGCACAGTACTGTCTTTTATCGATACTCTAGCTCACCAGGTACCAACTCCAATGTTTCATTCACTCGGTCTTTGTTCTTGGGAACCGAAGAATTACCGTCTACAACCTCAGTCTCACGTTCAGTCATTTCAGCTGAGATATGTGATATGTCTGCCCTACTCATGGGGACAGGATTGTTCTCCTGCACATAGTGTGAAAAAGTTTCCTCTGCACCTTATGTTGTCCAGTGTAGTAGGACTGTACTCTACCATCTCCTGACCCCCTCAAGTGTGGGATTGTGTCAGCCAGTCCTGTCTTTAGTGAGGGCCCATCCTTACAGACTGTGTTATAGGAATGATGGGTGCTGCTTCAACATATACAAAACGATCTCCATTGGAGCAGTTTGTAAATTGACCCTTGTATCTTATCATGCGCCTCATCACTCTCCACATCACCTTACATCCAGCTTTAGCCAGAAACTCAGTCATAACAGTATCATCTGCTGCTTCAGGTAGTTCTTTAATGTTAACTTGAATGGAGTTCTGGTCAGCCATGCGTGACTTCAAACTGAGCAAATTATTCTCTTTGAACACAACATGTTTCCTTTTGACTGTTATTCCTCTGAACAAAAACATTGCTCTTGCTTCCTTACTGAGAATATACAGTGGGGAGAACAAGTATTTGATAACCTGCAAAATCGGCAGTATAGAGGTCGGTAAAAATCCAGAAAATCACATTTGTATGATTTTTAAGTAAATAATTTGCACTTTATTGCATGACATAAGTATTTGATCACCGACCAACCAGTAAGAATTCCGGCTCTCACAGACCTGTTAGTTTTTATTTAAGAATCACTCCTGTTCTCCACTCATTACCTGTATTAAATGCACCTGTTTGAACTTGTTACCGGTATAAAAGACACCTGACCACACACTCAATCAAACAGACTCCAACCTCTCCACAATGGCCAAGACCAGAGAGCTGTGTAAGGACAGCATAAAATTGTAGACCTGCACAAGGCTGGGATAGGCTACAGGACAATAGGCAAGCAGCTTGGTAAGAAGGCAACAACAGTTGGCGCAATTATTAGAAAATGGAAGAAGTTCAAGATGACGGTCAATCACCCTCGGTCTGGGGCTCCATGCAAGATCTCACCTCGTGGGGCATCAATGATCATGAGGAAGGTGAGGGATCAGCCCAGAACTACACAGCAGGACCTGGTCAATGACGAGAGCTGGGACCACAGTCTCAAAGAACACCATTAGTAACACACTACGCCGTCATGGATTAAAATCCTGCAGTGCACGCAAGGTCCCCCTGCTCAAGCCAGCGCATGTCCAGGCCTGTCTGAAGTTTGCCAATGACCATCTGGATGATCCAGAGGAGGAATGTGAGAAGGTCATGTGGTCTGATGAGACAAAAATAGAGCTTTTTGGTCTAAACTCCACTCGCCGTGTTTGGAGGAAGAAGGAGTACAACCCCAAGAACACAATCCCAACCGTGCAGCATGGAGGTGGAAACATCATTCTTTGGGGATGCTTTTCTGCAAAGGGGACAGGACGACTGCACCGTATTGAGGGGAGGATGGATGGGGCCATGTATCGCAAGATCTTGGCCAACAACCTCCTTCCCTCAGTAAGAGCATTGAAGATGGGTCGTGACTGGGTCTTCCAGCATGACCACGACCCGAAACACACAGCCAGGGCAACTAAGGAGTGGCTTCGTAAGAAGCATCTCAAGGTCCTGGATTGGCCTAGCCAGTCTCCAGTCCTGAACCCAATAGAAAATCTTTGGAGGGAGCTGAAAGTCCGTATTGCCCAGCGACAGCCCCGAAACCTGAAGGATCTTGAGAAGGTCTGTATGGAGGAGTGGGCCAAAATCCCTGCTGCAGTGTGTGCAAACCTGGTCAAGAACTACAGGAAACGTATGATCTCTAATTGCAAACAAAGGTTTCTGTACCAAATATTAAGTTCTGCTTTTCTGATGTATCAAATACTTATGTCATGCAAATTAATTACTTAAATCATACAATGTGATTTTCTGGATTTTTGTTTTAGATTCCGTCTCTCACAGTTGAAGTGTACCTATGATAAAAATTACAGACCTCTACATGCTTTGTAAGTAGGAAAACCTGCAAAATACTTGTTCTCCCCACTGTATATACGCTGGAGTGCACATACTCCCTGTACTGACCTCAAGTGGTTTGGATGAATTTCCTGTATGAGAGCGTGGTAGAGCTCCTCCTCCTTATGGGGTTGGCTATATCCTCCTCCTTTGTCAGGATTTCTCTCTCCATGATAAAATAGGTAAAAGTCTCCTCTGGGGCATTTTGACCCAAAGGAGTCTGTCTAGGTTTTGTTTAATAGTGCTTGTGCTAAGTTTGCACCTGATACTAAAGTACTTTCCTTCTCTCCTGGTCTCATACCTACATCTCTTCTTTGCACTCCTTTCTACTTCTTTCCCTTCCTCTCCTCGATCCAACTCTCTATCACTGTCCATTTCCTTTTTTTTCTTACCACCCTCCCTTTTGTAGTGTCTAAAGCTCCTCATGCTGCAGAGGTTGTCCTCTCCTCCAGTGCTATCCTGGTAGCCATCTTTGCCTTCATCGCCTTCATAGTCTACAAGTAAGTCAAGCCACAGTGATCCACACACTCACGTCTATCACCAAGCTTCCCTTACTCATGATCTCTCTCCTCCCTCTCTATGCCATTTCTCTGTCCTCCTCTTTCCCTCCCCTAGGCGCTATAAGGTCTACAGACCTGTGACGAGGTCCCTGGTGGAGGATGCCAGTGTCCATGTTGAGATCGGGGGTCGTATGGGCCGGCTGAGGGAGATCATATTCCCCACCAACGAGGAGAGTCGCCGCCTGCTGACGGACAGACGCCCCGTGTAGACCCACCGTCGGTACTACAGAAGGGATGCCGAACGAAATAAAACAAATAGAACTTACTCAATATCCCAACTGACAGAAGAGTGTATCTGTTCTACACCATACATTTCTATCTGAATGTTCTGTAACGTTATATAATCCTGAACAGGTGCAAGCGTTTTTACTTAGAGGTTCTTTAGTAACAAATTATACATTTAGCACATTTATAAATGCATCACAAAGATTATATATATACCAATAACCAAGAACTTCTTTACATTTTAGTTTGTCAAAGTAACACTGTTAATAGGTAAGATGTGCTGAAAAATATAAATATATTTTCTGTTTAGTTCACTTTGTAGTAGAAGCACAAGTATGTGGCAAATGGCAAGAATTAAGAAAAGTTTGCAATAAAACTCAGTGTTTTGAAGTTGGGACGGGGCAGCGTTTAAGGCAGTGCTGGGGTGTATTCATTCCACCGATTCTGTTGCAAAACGTTTCTTAAACAGAACGAAACGGGGCTGGACCTACCTGACTTTGTCCAATAGACACTCGTTTTGCTCTGTTTGCTTCCATTTGGTTCTAAAACTGGAAAGACAGTTTCTGTAATGAATAAACCCCTGGTGTGAGCGCGACAGTAAGGTCCTTTCCCATTTCAATCCCTAGCTTCTTCCCCTAGTCTTTTCAGGTCTGTGAGCTCCAAAGAGAAATGGGGCTAGGAACTAAAATGGAACTGGGCCAAATGGAACTGCTTTGAAGTTAAACGGGTCTCATGGTTTTGGAAATCAAATTTAGTAAATATCTTTGCAGACTTTCACAAGCCAAACAATGTGTTACTTTTAGAAAATGTTCAAATATTAGATTTATCAGTTTAACTGTACATCCCACTACCCATTCTCTAATGTGCATATCATTTACATTTGTTGCACGAATGTACTGAATTGTAGTCATTTAGTTACTATAAAAAATAAAAAAAAGCCATCATTTCAAACCAATCTAAAAATTCAATTTTGTTCTGTGAAAATTGTGAACTAACCACTGTTTGTGAATATACTGGTAATGTCTGTAGCCTACCGATCTGCATGTGTCTTGGGAGTAGGGGGGGTTACAAGTGATGAAACAAGTAACCGGATTTAAATATAATTTAAAGTTGGATTTTTGACACTACTACACTGTTGCAGTAACTGACCACCGAACACAGTTGCACTGGGGCTAAAGTTAGCTGAAGTTTGTACTGGCTTTAGAGAACCGAACTACAGATTCCAGTTCATCATGCTCCATAGACACATGACCAAAAGTATGTGGACACCAGATATGATACAACACTCCAAAGATGGACATGAGGCTGCTGCTCAATCAGTCCATAAAACATGCTCCATCCCCCAACCTTAACCCAGGCATGTGTGGCAGTAGTACGGTGCAGGTGAAGCTCATTATTGTGTGTACTATGTACATACCTTATTGTAGATTTGTGTACCTGAAGTCTCCTCTGAAGTGAGGTGTGTGACTCGAGTGTACCTGTAGTTTGTGGCGAAGTAGCACTCATCGGTGTTGGCGGGGGGCACGGGATCTTGATTGCCACCTCCACCGTCAGCTTCATGTTAACTTCGCCGACCGCGCTGTAGGCATGCGTGGCCACGTTGCTATGGGTGACCAGCTGGTTGCCGTTCTTGAAGTCCCAGATGTAGTCGACAGCATTGGCAGTCTTCAGGTATTTACTGGGGTCGTGAACAGACACTGAACACCATGTCCTCGCCACGCTCAAACACACTTTCCGACAGGTCGGCTGCTGCCTTCTGGGAAATAGTCACTGCCAAAGGGATCTTGTCTGTGAAGAGGTAAGGGTCAGTGGTGATTTTAGCATGTGAACTCTTGGTGGGGCATACTCCCAAAATATTTTTTTATGCATGCCAGCAAAGCCACTACACTAAACAATACAGTGGGGCAAAAAAGTATTTAGTCAGCCACCAATTGTGCAAGTTCTCCCACTTAAAAAGATGAGAAAGGCCTGTAATTTTCATCATAGGTACACTTCAACTATGACAGACAAAATGAGAATTTTTTTCTCCAGAAAATCACATTGTAGGATATTTAATGAATTTATTTGCAAATGATGGTGGAAAATAAGCATTTGGTCAATAACAAAAATGTATCTCAATACTTTATTCTATACCCTTTGTTGGCAATGACAGAGGTCAAACGTTTTCTGTAAGTCTTCACAAGGTTTTCACACACTGTTGCTGGTATTTTGGCCCATTCCTCCATGCAGATCTCCTCTAGAGCAGTGATGTTTTGGGGCTGTTGCTGGGCAACACGGACTTTCAACTCCCTCCAAAGATTTTCTATGGGGTTGAGATCTGGAGACTGGCTAGGCCACTCCAGGACCTTAAAATGCTACTTACGAAGCCACTCCTTCGGGCGGTGTGTTTGGGATTATTGTCATACTGAAAGACCCAGCCACGTTTCATCTTCAATGCCCTTGCTGATGGAAGGAGGTTTTCACTCAAAATCTCACGATACATGGCCCCATACATTCTTTCCTTTACACGGAGTGAGATCTTGTGTGGAGCCCCAGATCAAGGGAGATTATCAGTGGTCTTGTATGTCTTCCATTTCCTAATAATTGCTCCCACAGTTGATTTCTTCAAACCAAGCTGCTTACCTATTGCAGATTCAGTCTTCCCAGCCTGGTGCAGGTCTACAATTTTGTTTCTGGTGTCCTTTGACAGCTCTTTGGTCTTGGCCATAGTGGAGTTTGGAGTGTGACTGTTTGAGGTTGTGGACAGGTGTCTTTTATACTGATAACAAGTTCAAACAGGTGCCATTAATACAGGTAACGAGTGGAAGACAGAGGAGCCTCTTAAAGAAGAAGTTACAGGTCTGTGAGAGCCAGATATCTTGCTTGTCTGTAGGTGACCAAATACTTATTTTCCACCATAATTTGCAAATAAATTCATTAAAAATCCTACAATGTGATTTTCTGGATTTTTTTTCTCATTTTGTCTGTCATAGTTGAAGTGTACCTATGATGAAAATTACAGGCCTCTCTCATCTTTTTAAGTGGGAGAACGTCCACAATTGGTGGCTGACTAAATACTTTTTTGCCCCACTGTATATTCATTGCACCGTAACGGTGACAAACGGTGCGGACAAACTGTTCGGGCCTACATAAAGCTGTCCCAATTGCAGTTCCAACACCTTACCACTGCTACAGCTAGCAATCAGCGGAGCATTGTCTGGCAGGGAAACAGTTCATTCAGCCTCATTACTGCCTTTAAAAAAACATAGCTGATATGGCTGACTAGCTTAAACAAATATGGTTTCTCCTGACAATTGAGATGTAGAAACTATGGCAAAGGGGACAACGAGCGGGTAAGAGGCAATACGTGATTTCGATTAAGACATTAATGAGCGAGCTCGGATGGACGTAGTAAATAGAACTATTTCTTCAGCACTTCTGAAATGTACAGTGAGAGAATTCAGAACATGGGCCGTTCTTACAGTATTCTCCCTGTATACTAAGTCAGAACCATAGGATAAATGAAGGGGGCATATAAGCAGACAATGAAAGCTCTTACAATATTCAATGACATTTCTCTAAAACAGGCTTTATAGCCTAATGTGCACCACCAAGTCAGAACAATAGGCTTAGTTATGGGACCAAATTATTAGGGTGAGGCACATGGGCTACTAACAACTTACTACAAAATATACACTTAGTATTACTTTCTTAGCTACAGTAAACATATCTTCCTGTTATATTACGTAATTTATGCAGCAGAATACAAGACATTTTTGGACTCACCTTGTTTTGTTGTGCTCACTTGAACAGGAAGGTGGTGTGGCCATCCTTCATGGGCAAATTCTGTCATCAAACTTCGTCATCAAAGTCTGGAATTCTCTGGATATATGGTGCTTTCAAGACAACTGGGAACTCAGAAGAAAACAAGGTCTAATCGTGATGTCAGTGATCTTCAGGTCGGAGCTCTAGAAAATGGTTAGATTTCCCGATTTGCAATTCCGAATTGGATGATAATTTAAAATGTATTTTCCCAGTTGGAGCTCATTTAAAAAAAATGTGTCCGTTCTGAGTGTCCAGTTGTTTTGAACGCGGCAGAAGTAATGCTGGACTCAATGTTTATCTTTTAATCTTGGAAGAGACCCTTAAACACAGACTTCACACCCACTCCACTTGGTAGCAGTCTAGTGATTGCTTTGTAATGCTTGCACCTCGACACTAATTCCTTCCAAACCACTCATGGTTGAATCTGCTGAGCTAGGCTCAAACGCTTGCATTTTGGAGCTGCCTTACTCCAGAAAGCAAAAGAAGAATGTTCGTATACCGCTTTATTAACTCAATTATAGTTTTTTTTACATTGTTTGCAAACTGATGTAATATGTATTAATGGCAAAATAACACGCAAAACAGGCTAACTCCTATTTATTTGTTAAACAGGTGGAGCAGAACCACTGGTCAGGGTTAATGAGAAACACTCAGACATGATGCATCCGTTAAGCTTTACATTCTCTTCTGTGTCCCTCTGAGGAAGGACCGGCTGATGTACAAGAGACAGACTATGATTGCTTCCCTAATGGCATCCTTTTCACTACTTACACTTTTAGGGTGGGGGAGGAGCGACACATGCACAAGTGCATTAGTGAGGTCGATGACTGATGTTGGGCGATTAGGCCTGGCTCAGGCAGCATTCCAATTCATCCCAAAGGTGTTCGATTGGATTGAGGTCAGGGCTCTGTGCAGACTAGTCAAGTTCTTCCACTCCGAACTCGACCATTTTTTGTATGAACCTCGCTTTGTTCACAGGGGCGTTGTCATGCTGCTTACTCCTGGCATCCGCCAAACCCAGATTCGTCCGTCAGCCTGAGAGACAGTGAAATGTGACTCATCACTCCAGAGAAGGATTTTCCAATGGCGGCGAGCTTTATACCCCTCCAGTCTACTCTTTGCATTGCACATGGGGATCTTAGACTTGTGTGCGGCTTCTAGGCCATGAAAACCCATTTCATGAAGCTCCCGAAGAACAGTTATTGTGCCGATGTTGCTTCCAGAGCCAGTTTGGAACGCTGTAGTGAGTGTTGCAACAGAAGACAGAATTATGGGAGCTTGTGTGGACTACCACTTCGCAGCTGAGCAGTTGTTGCTCCTAGAGGTATCCACTTTACAATAACAGCACTTACAGCTGACCGGGTCAGCTCGAGCAGGGCAGAAGTGTGAAGAACTGACTTGTTGAAAAGGTGGCATCCTATGAAGGTGCCATGTTGGAAGTCACTGTGCTCTTCAGTATGGGCTAATCTGCCAAGTTTGTGGCAGAAATAGCTGAATCCACTCATTTAACTTTTGTATATAGTGTTCTTTCAGGCTGAGGAACCAACTAGCATCAAGTTGTAGAATCCTGAACTTCCCCTTTAACAAAATGTTAAGTTACATTTTATGGCATCTTACAGATTGAAAAACCACGAGGGAAAAAAAAGACGAGTGAGAGACGTGGGAGCCAATTTCATTTTTTTGATTTATTCAGAGGCATTTGACAAGTTGAGCTGTGAGGGGGGTGAAGGGGCAGAAGCATGGTCGCAGGGAGGGGGGCATCATGCTTAAACCAGAACACTTTTCCAAAAACTCACTCCCAAACCCAGTCCCTCTTTCCCACAAACATGATTTTCCACATTACACATCCAGGAAATGCTAACCGAACAAATCGTTATCAAATCAGCAGGCCAATGTAGCATCCGTAAAGACAAAGGTAAGAAAGAAGACTGGCTTAGTATTTATTTTTAGTCTCAAACCAGAAACAAAAGGCAGGTCCTTTTTCTAAACATTTGTTTGTTACTTATTGTCCAGTCATTGAATCCAAAAACTTCAAACCGGTGAATTTGACCTTTTTTTTCCCCACGAAAAACCCAGGCAAGAAAGTTCAATACATGGAAGCCACACCATCAAAAAGAAAAGCAGAAAGAAAAGCAACATCTTGAGGATTTACAATCAATTAAGCTAGAAGAGTGTGTGTGATATATAACCACTGGCAAAGGAAACATCTGATAACTTTTCCATTCGTTCAAATTCTAAAGAGTACATGATTTATTTATTTTCATTAATATCTTGGAAATCAGAAAGGGGACAGTGGGAGAATAACCCTAAATCTAACAAATAGAAGTTTGCCTCTAATTCAAATGTATCTAAAGAGGTAGATAAAAAAAATGAAAAAACGGGTGGAGAAAGGGAGGGGGAATAATAATGGTCACTTATGCCCCTCGTGGACATCAGCGCGAGGTTGAACCGCGTGAGCATGCACGAGTCCATGCAGAGAAGTGTTCCTGGGGGGACTGAGGTATCGCAGCGAGCGCGTGGGCGCTAGGCGGGGTGAGGGCGCGTGCCACCACAAACCCCCCTCAGCTGAGGTAGACAGCGTTCTACTGTGGAAGCATGGATACACACGAGCACTTTTACCACAATCAAAACATATTTACATTCTGCATGAAATCAAAAAAAAGGAAAAACTTGGGTATTTTGTTATCTTTTTTTTAAACTATTTTTTTTCTCATCTTTCCCATCCCAATCAAGGTAAATTTAGTACATTTTCTTGTGTGCATCTTGGATTTTTGTGATGAATAACAATTGAAACTCACTTCACATCAAGATTACAGCTGCTGGTTAAACAAAACTCAACCTTTAGTCAACGTAGCTTCTATAGCAAAATAAGCATCCATCAGTGTGACTCCCCTTACTTTCACCATGCAGTGAATGACACTAACGTAGACCAACTGCGGCTACTGGGGCCACCGCACATGGCCAAGCTTCCTCTATGAAAAAACCCTAGTCAGGCTGTGGACTGCACTTCAGCCTGTCACAAACCTGGGCTGACTTCCAAATGGCACCCTATTTCCCCATGAAGTATACAACTTGGAGCACTATAAAGGGAAAGGGGGTGCCATTTGAGACTAGGATGATGTAATAAAGCAGGTAAGGCCTAAGCAGGTAAAAGAAATACAACAGAACAGACAGTGCTGCTCTAACATGTCCATTTCTATGGCGGCTACAGAGAGAGCGAGAGAACTCAGTGTTCAGGCCCCTCCATTTGTGTGCTACCCATTGCACTTCCAGGAAGGCAAAAGGAAAAATCATTGTGTGAAAAATGTAACGTACCGTCAACAATAAGAATGTCAGAATCCCAAAACTAAACGGCATTGCTGCAATATGTACGGTTGGCATTATTCAGCATTATTCTAATATATTCGTTGTTTGTAGTTTTCATTAGATGGTGGATACACCTCAGGAAAACTGAGGCAATTTCTTCTCTCGATACTCCCGTCAGCAGCCAACAGTTTGGTGCCAACTCTGCCCTGGGCTCTATGTACAGAGACTTTATGAACAGGGCCACCGTCGACAGACACATTGTACACGTTGCCGCCGCCTCCGGAGAGCGCTAGAGTTGAAGGCAAGGTCAGTTGGCAGCTGACCAAATTTTAAATTTTCTTAAAAAAATAAAAATGTTCAATAACTATTAGCTTTATAAAGTATACAAAATACCACAAAGCAAAATAAAAAAGAAAGGAACATTTTTTTCATATATATAATTATTTTCTTTTTCTCTTCATCTTCTTGAGGTACTAGAGATCCTGAGGTAGTTCAGTACAATGCATATTAAATTGGTTTTCCTGGCCAACACCATTCAACACGTCCCTTAAGTGTTAATGACAGTGTTATCCTCGCCTCTAAATATATTTTATATATCTATAAAATGCATCCGAATTTATAAAATGCCACTATCAATAGCAGGACAGGGGTGCCCTGTTAGACCACCACCGGGGCCCCTGTCCAATCAAACACCAGAGTATTACCCCGAGCCCCACCCCTCCATCTAAACCCCTCCCCTAGCCTTTCTCCATCCTACAAGGACTCAGAGCAATACCTTTTTCTTTCCAAAGAAAACTCAGGAGAGAAAGTTCCAACCAACTAAACAAACACTTCATCCAGGGCAAAAAAAAAATAGTTAAAATTAAAAGGTAAAAACAAAATTAACAGCCGTCATCAACATGTGAGGTGGTTGAGTGTGTTACCACACCAGGGAGGTGACAGGAGGGAGTTCATTATTATTTCTTCTTTGTGTTCTCTAGTGTACCAAAAAAACAACATTAAAACAAATAAGGAACCAATCAGGACCGAGGTGAGGGTGAGTGACAACGTTGGAACCCTCAAGTACATTCTCACAGAGATGCAGACAGGTGTGGCGATGGGTTGGGGGGTAAGGTCTCTTATCCACGCTGTGGTGTCGGCTCGGGGGGGGTTAGTGTTGGTCGAGGAGATCGTCGAGAGGGGGGGTGTAAGGTCGAGGAGGTCGTCGAAAGTGGGGGTGGGTGTGTAAGGTCGAGGGGGTCGTCGAGAGTGGGTGTGTAAGGTCGAGGGGGTCGTCGAGAGTGGGGGTGGGTGTGTAAGGTCGAGGAGGTCGTCCAGAGTGGGTGTACAGTTGGGTACCCATGACCCTTATCCCCTGAGATGAGCGCCTTGTCCCTGCCTGTGTTTCCCTTCCGGTCTCTGCTCTGGTCTGTCTTCGGGGGCGGTTCCGTCACTGGCCCCCCTGGGCCACCTGGACGCCCCCCTCTACTTCCGGGAAGGGCGTGGGAGGGGTGGTCCCTCCCCGCGGGGTGAGGGTTTGGGCTGCTGTTGCCGTCTCACCTGGGACAAGATCTCCTGGATCTTCCTCTGGGCCAGCTGGGGAGGGGTAAGAGGGCAGAGGTCAGGACATGTCATCAGACAATGACATGCACACATCCATTGTGTCTAAGGTGATGAGTAGAATTAAGAATTCGTCAAGCAGTAAGGTTAACAACGGCTGCAACTGAAATAGCACCCCATTCCCTTTATTACAGAATGGCACCCTATTACTTATAAATACACAGGGTCCTGGTCAAAAGTAGTGCCCTATATAAGGAATAGGGTGCCCCTTCAGATGCAGCCATTGATTAATGCTACAAAGAAGTGAAGCAGTATGGTGGACAATCCTTACATAGCAAGCAGACATTGTATACATTTTACACCCCCATTCACCCTACAGTCCACAACCTTACACTCAGCTTCATTCATACTGTGCCTATAGCATGAACCAGCCTTTTGGCTCACTAATCAGAGCTGACTGGGATGAATATGGACTCATTCTCTCTCCCCGTCAGACAGAAGACACCGCCTTGCCCAGTGGCAGAGGGGGAGGAACATCCCGTAATCATAGCTCCTCCCATCTGATCCCTTCAGAACCACATGAAGTGCAGAGGGGTAGATATGGAATTGGGCAACAGTATTAGTACTGTAGTGAAATTTTTCCAGACATACATTTTAATTAGTTTTACGCTCCGTTATTTAATTTCCTCATGTTTGTTTTTGATCTACTTACTTTGTTAAAGTGAGTTGCAATTTAATTGCACTTTAAAGTTTGATTAGTGTAACATACCTGGCTTGCATAGAAGTGTCCAGTGATTTTGACAATGACCTGGTCGTTCTCGTCAGGGGTCTGGTCTCTGGGGACCACCACCTCAGCACTGGTCAAGTTCTGCAACTCATTCACCTGAGGGGGGAGGGAGAGACAGAAGGAAAGGGAGAAACAGAGGAAGCGAGAGAGCAAGCGAGAAATTAACAAATTAATAACTATTTTATGTTATGGCTAAAGTAATAAGTGGTGTTTTCAATTATTCTGCAGCAGAACTTGTACATTTTGCAATAGCAAATTGATCACACACACAGACCGGCCGCTGCGTACCGTTTTGCCTCCCTTGCCGATGACACGTCCAGCAGCGAAAGAGGGCACCTTGATGTGAGCCTCTAGCTTCACCTCCTCCTTCGGCCCAAAGAAGTTCTCCTCCTTTAGCTTCCCAAAGATACGACCCTGAGCCTGGAACAGGGCAAACATCACACACTGGAGTCAGGAAATTACACAACCCTTGATTGAAGCTGCAGAAGCATCTTTAATCAAACTGTAAATATATGCTTTATTTGAGGTTATTTACTTGACAGGGATGGACAATCAATCAACATTTCTGCAACTGCACCAGAATTAGCCAGCTAGCTAATTTTCAATTGTATAGACTACTGTGTTTTTGGGGAAAATGACAACACTTTTCCCTGGTGTGGTGGGCATTGGACAGAAATAGCATGGCTGGAGAGCACAGTCCTGAGGTCTCCTACCTTGAACTGGGCCTCTGGTGGTCCAGCAATGATCACCATCCTCTGCTTGGTGTCCATACCTTCTGGAGGGGCTCCCTGACAGGAGGAAAATGACACGTTAACACACCTGCACACACATTTTACTTGCTCTAATTACTGCCCACTGCTTCACTTCACCCATCAGGGACGCATCACAACAGCATGAAGGAGGCGCCACCCAATCCGAACCCAAGTTACACTTCTGAGATGATTGATGGTATAAGCAACAAGACAAACTCATCTGAATGTTTGAAACAAAAATAAAATACCTGGTTTGCATCTACGACACTGACTTCATCTGCACTGATCTGAAATGGAGGGGGTGGGAGAAGGAGAACAAATAAGACGAGAAGCTACTTTAAGTTATTGAGACGCAGCTCAAACCCTCCTGTGAGTTAAGTCCTTCACCTTGATGGAGGCTCCGGCGTAGCGCGACAGCTGCTTGATGTGCTGACCCTGTTTTCCGATGATCGCTCCGACCGCCAGCGCCGGGATGAACAGATGGACAGTCTCCGACTCCGGCTGCCCCTGGCCCTGTGGAACAGTAGAGGCCACAAGACAGTAATGAGATCCCAGTCAGACCACAACAGAGAAATTCTGACCGCAGGGATACCACAATCAGGCCTGGCAAAACGCGATAGCAGCCCAGATAGTGACCAAGCAACAGATGCAGCGGCACAGGAAGAAGGATCTCACAGTGGCTCGCATCCCAAATGGAACCCTATTCCGTATTTAGTGCACTACTTTTGACTGTAGCCCTATAAGCCCTGGTCAAAAGTAGTGCACTACACAGGGATTGGGAGCCATTTGGGACACAGTCAGGGAGACTAGAAGCAGAGCTGATGGGAAGTCTCCTAAGTGCTTTATTAACAAAGTTGTCCCTCATATTTACCAGTCAAATCTAGGCCAATTCAAATCCCCTCAGTAGCACAGAGAATCACAATAGCACTGCATAACCATGAAAGAACTGAACATACAGTAATGAAGAGGTTGAACACAACTAAACAAATCGCAACTTCCAATGGCGTGTGTCTCAATTATCTCTCCTTTCTCACCAAGTGAGAACTTGTTCACTTCCTGTTATGAATTAGAAAGAAAAAGACTGATATGGAAATTCCCTCCTGCCCATGACAATACCAATTCAATACTTTTAAATTTGTGGGAAGTAGTGATCGAGTGGACATTTCAGGAGGAACGACAGATTATTGGGACGCACCCCGGGCATAAGAGAACCACCCTGACTCTAGACAGATGCCCAAATCTGTAGCATCCAGTGCCTAGTTCAGGTAAACACAGCATTCCCAGAGGGTTCTCCATTTCTCTGCAGCAACTGAGCACATTAACTAATCCACACAGTATATAGATGTACCACTGATAATCCCTTTCAGATGGAAGTGAGTGAATGTTTGGCTCTGATCAGTCACTCCTCAGCACTTCCAAAACGACACTGTAGAACAGACTGTATTGAAGAGAAGCTGTAGCAAACTGTCTGCTCACTTCACATGGCTGGTGTTAGAGAAAAGTGGGTGAGATCTTTCAGATGAGGGGCAGGAGGTATTAATATGATACATTTAGTGCACACATGGCTCTGGTTGAAAGTAGTGCACTATATAGGGAATAAGGAGACATGTGGGACAGAGCTGCTGGGACTGCTGGTTTTAATCTAGAGGATGTCATCAAATCATTACACTTCAGTCATCCAAATCATAGGTCACATTCAGAAGCCTCCAGATGGGAACAAACTTTTTCAAGCGGCAGTTCCAGATTAAACTGTTCAATAGACAGGTGTCCGCTTGAAAACATTTGAGGCCATTTGTAACCTTCTAAACACGCAAAGGTGTTCAATAACTGCTCTTTTGTCAGCTGAAGACTTAAACCCAATTAAACCCAGCAGACACTGGGGCCCCCCTTCCCAGCAGGTTTCAGAGTAATGAACTTAAACATGTTGTGCCCTCCCTAGAGGTCAAATGTTACTGCGAGCCCTACCTCGTTACCCTATCCGGCAGTGAGCAGCCAGAAGCCGTGCAAAGCACTGTGGGAAGGGAGACTTACAGAGACGGGCTGGCTGCTCCCCGACAGCACAGACGCCCAAAATGGCCCTTCACCCCCGAAGGAGCTGCTCTATAGGAGAGAATAACACGAAACCAAGTCACTGTCGTGCCCCCAAATGGCTGCACTAAGGAGAGAGGAACACAGACAGGGTCACTGAAAGATCCAAAATGGCTTCAGTCAGAGGTTGGTCTGTTTTAGGTTTCTTCTTGCAGAAAGTTCCAGTAAGGAGGGGGCCATCTTTAAGCATCACCAAGAGGCCCTGTGGAGTAGACCCAGGGAGGTAGGCGGGGTGGGGAAAAGTCCAGACACTCACCCCGAATGAATAGCCACCCTGGGCACCGGGAGGTGGGACGTTGTGTCCCATGGAGGGGCCCATACCTGGAGCACCACCAGGGAACAAACCCAAAGCATTCAGGTTGAGTCCTGGAATCAGGTTAGACTGGAGCTGGGGATAGACAGAGAGACAGATGGACAGAAGAAGAGAGATTTACTACCAGACAAAAGGAACTAGAACAAAAACCGATCTCAAGGAAACCGCTCAAATACATTTAAAGGCTGAGGAACGGTCCGTAGCAAGTAGTTAAACATCACGTTTCTATACCTCCACTGTCATTTCAGTGATAAGAAACAAATCTCCCAGGTTGCGTTCCAAACGGCGCCCTATATAGTGCACAAAAGTAGAACACTGTAGGGACACTATGGATTCTTTGGTTCCACCAACACAGTGTGCCGTGCCCAGCGTGAGAACAAGGACCTACATTCATAGCGGCCACGTCGTTCTCATACGACTCCCTGACCTTCTTCATGACTTCCTCCTCGGCACGGGAGCAGGCCTCGATAGAACCCTTCACTGTGATGGTCCTCTCAGGGTTGTACAGGGTCAGGTCCTGGAGACTGAAGGAGAAGGACAGCCATTACCACCTTGATCTCTAGTGGATGTGTGTATTGTGATGGGAGACTGACCTTGTGTTCGTTATACTTTAGAGACATGAGGATTTTGTAATTGGTGTGTTAGTGGGATTATTTTAGAGGTGAATTTGACAAGACTAAAATGTACGCGTGTGGCATCCAGTATTTTTGATAACCTGATGACAATGGCTTGTGTGCATCAGTTAAGGGTGTACAATGGCGACCTGTCATTCAGGGCAGGTAGGTCAGTGTCATAGTTTGCAAACAATGTAAAAAAAAATAAAAAATCCTTGAGTTAATAAATCTGCATACAATCATGGTCTCTCAAGGCAGCTCCAAAAATGCCTAGCTTAATGCTTTCTGTGGAGGGGCAGCCGCCCCGAAAATACAGTGCATAGGATTTGGTAATGTTCCCTCGTTGCTCTGTAATTGGCTCAGTGTTGTGTCACTCATGGGGATACTACGTCGCCGCAGAATCTACAGAATCTAGGCAGTTCACGCCCCCTTGGGTGCAGCCCTAGATTTACATTAGAAGTGGCTATCCAAAAAGGCTTAAGGCCATTGGTCACAGATAAGATTACATCAAATCATGTCATCTACCATAGCTTTGATTAGACCGATCAGGTCAACGTCATACTTTCAAAATCTTAGCTAGCCAAGCAGTCATCATCATGAATCCTTGTCATGTGAAGAGAAATTATATTTATATTAAAAAAGCAAAACAATTTGGTGCTCATTGGCCATAAACATTACAGAGCAAGTCAGAAATCACTAATTCAACAATGAATGTTTGGAAGGAATCAGCTAACTGCCAGCGTCACAAAGCAATCACTATTTTGCTTCCCTCCCCTGCTATGTCTAAGGATTTTTACTGTCCGAAATGGTCCCTTCTCCAAGTTTATCCTCTTAAACATTCACATGCAACACCATGAGCCAGAAAAGGTTGAATATATTAGCCATGCTGTCAATCCAGATTGACTTCTGCCGTGTTCTAAACTGGGAACTCAGAAATCTCAGACTTCGGTGTGATCAGGACAACTGGGAACCCTGGGGGGAGGTGGGGGGGGGGGGGGTAGCTCCGACTGGGAAAATACACTTAGAACGGTCATCGAACACAGAATTCCAAGTGGAAACTCGGGTCTCGTTCTAGAGGTTCGACTTCCCAACCTGACGAACACTGAAATCATGATTCAACCCCCCCCACACACACGGACTGCTGCGAACGAACACCTGAATTTGTCTGTGTCCATTTTGAAAGTGCTGAAGGAAGATCTACCTCATCACAGCTCGTTTGCTTGCACTTGCTTATAGCCTACTTAAAAGCTAAGTGTTAATGATAAGAATAATCATAATTTACTGAACACAATGTAATGTTTGTGTATGCTTCAAAAGTCAACATTCGTTATTAAAGGAGAATACAGTTTTATGGCGTAACATAACTCCACAAGGAGTCAGCAGACACCATAATAATTTAAGCAAGTCTGCCATATCAGCTATGGTTATATAATATATATATAGTAAAGGCAGTAAATGAGGCTGAATGAACTGCTTTGCTGCCAGACAAGGCTCCACTGATACCCAAGTGTAGCGATGTTAAGGATTCCCTCCATGGTGCTGAAGGAAAGCTCTGCTGTTGGGACAGCTTTATGTGGACCCTAACAGTTTGTGGGCTCAGTTTGTCATGTTATAGTACAATTAGTGCATTGTTTAGTGTTGTGGATTCGCTTGCATGCATCAACAACCAAAATTGGTTGAGTTTGCCGCACCAAGATTTACATGCTAAACCCGCCATTATTATTTCAGTAGTCCGATTAATGATAAATTCTGATTCTGGGACGTGTGGTCATCTTACGGGGAGATGGTGATCTTGGTCTCTGTGTCCACTTCAATTTTTTTTAGGTTACGTCCTTCCTTCCCGATCAGTCGGCCCACAAAGTTGTTGTGAGCCAGAATCTTCAGTGGAATCTCCTCAGTACTGTTGATAGAGAGGAGAGGGAGAGTGAGAGAAAGACAACAGGAGTCAATTATTCAAGTTGAAGAATAAAAGTGGAACTGACGTTTTAGCAACATGAAATCTTATTCAAATCTGATCATATACTTGGTTAACATTCTGACAAGTGAGCAAATCGTCATTTTCACATTTTCATAAATTCATAGAATTTTCAGGAATTACAGAGCAAGGCATTTGTGAAAATTCCATAGCAATAGAGGGAAAGCAGCCCTGCTGTTAGACAATGAATAGACACTGCAGTAAATAAAACCATCAGTCTTGTCCAGGACCGGAGTCTATGTAGACTGGTAGGCCACTACCAATCCACAGTAGGCCTATATGCAAATAAGCTTTTGCCACACGGGCCTGCCATCCTTCACTTTAAACTGGACTGTGTTTACAGGCAGTAGCAACAGCGTGACTTTAGATTAGAACACATTTGCTAAAAACCAAACAGATTTTTTTCAGATATCTCGAGTCCTCTTACATTTGGGAACTTCAGTCCTATTGATCAAACAATGAAAAGGTAGTCCCTCTCCTTCAGAACAGGTGTTTTTATTTTTAAAGCTGCCCAAAGAGGACATTAATAGGCAGCGGCAACTCATTCCACTCTGAGGTTCCAGTATACAAGACAGTACCTTCCCCAGCATTACTCCTGAACCTGTATAAGCACATATCAGCAACACCTGATCGATCTGGTGCTGTGATTGTGTGCATCCCTAACATGGGGAAGTAATCAGATATCTGGGCGCGGAACCATAAATAATTCTGTAAACCAAACCCAGTCTAATCTGGGACACCCTGGCCTCAACAGGCAGCCAGTTGAGTTCCTGAAAGCAGCTGTATCTGGAGCATCAGCTTAGATAAACCCCCAAACCAGGAAGTACTTGCGTAGTCAAAATGGCATAGAATGAAGGCAGTAGCTAGCACTCTCATGGAGTCCTTATCAAGCAGCTTGGACCTTGTAGTTAAAAACGTAGTCCTGGCATTAACCTTCCCCGTCCTACTGCAGCTTCCCTGGCAATGCATGCAAATTGTCCCACGGTTTGACAACTGAATGGGAACTTGCCAGCTCTCCCACTTGATCGACGCGAATACATTTGCTTGACCACTGCTAACTCTGGATAAGTCGCTCGGGGTCAGCATAGCTACTGTAGATAGCAAAGTGATTCAGATGTCTTACAAGCAACCCAATTGACACCTACATCCCTTCCTGTAGCCACCGAAAAACAATGAGGGGGGAAAGTTGGTCACAGCCCCACTACGTATTTTTTAGCTTGCTAAATAAATAATGAATGCAAAATTGCTGTATGGTGCACTTATCTTGTAGTTGAGTAGCCAGTCTACTGTAGTGGCCAGTCTACTGTAGTGGCCAGTCTACTGTAGTAGCCAGTCTACTGTAGTAGCCAGTCTACTGTAGTAGCCAGTCTACTGTAGTAGCCAGGCTACTGTAGTAGCCAGGCTACTGTAGTAGCCAGGCTACTGCACAAATGCGGCTGTAATGTGTAACATGCTTCTCCTTTGCGGTGTTTTGTTGCAGGTCTAGTTCTTTGCTTATTCATCTTCAAGCTATAAAAACTGAAGCCAGGCAGCAACATTTTAATAGCCTAGCAAGGACTGTGGCATGTATCTGTACACCTTACCTTCGCTGCATGCTATAAACCGGACACACGAAAGCAGCACAATTGAAGTTGCCAATGAGAGCAAATCAGGCTGTAATTTCATAAAGTATATGACTCAACTGTTGACTAATTTATACTCGCTTATGTGTCCTATTGTCCTTTAGTAGTAATTTAAACTCGCATGTGAATCCTTTATCTTTCAAAGTGTCGGCAATCAATATGAAATTGTTCTGGCTGCATTTTCTGCAGGCTACAGTAGTGACCCTTTGGCACAGAACCTCGTCATGGACATTTAGCCTACAACACGTTTAAACATTTGGTCCGGTAGAAGAGTCGGTTAGTGCTCTGGCTGGCTCGTGTGTGTCTGGGAAGAGGGTTGTGTGTGGCAACGCAATGCCCATTGGTGTGCAACAGCTTGGCAGTGCTTGCTGTGACTTGTAGTGCAGTGCAGTGCAGTGCAATGCTGGCGGTACGGTAGCGGGCCAAAATGAATTAACCAAAATCATTGCCGGTGTTGTACCGAAGACCCCCCCGCCGAAATCCTCCACTTCTAATATCCTTCATTTTGTGGCTAGAGTCAAATACTTTGTGGCACACAGTACTGGTCAACATGAGTTACTAAAATTATTATGAAGTGTGCCAGGCCCTGCAGTCCCAACATAGAAGGGGGGAAGGGGGACTTCGTCAGGCAGAAAATGGCCTTGCCGAAATATCTCCCTCTAATTTCCTGGCTAGAGTGAAATACTTTCTATAGAACAAATTTCACGCCAGGGCAGGTAACCAAAATTAATGTGCGTGTGTACCATTAAACAGGGGGAGTAAAATGTAGGCAAACATTTCAGAACTAGTCGAATAAGACAAGATGAATTTTGGCAAAGAGATTTATTTCTAGACTGACACTTGAAACAAATAGCCAAACCGAAAACTACAGACCTTACACCATGATCAAACCGACATAAGAAAATGTAATTAAACGCAGCCTAACGTGATCTGAAATCTCAACCAGCAAGCAAGTCGCAGCAATAAAGAATAGAGTGTGTGCGCGTTCACGTGAAAGAGGGGGGACAAATCTGTCACGGGGGAGATTTTCTGGACAACACCCGGCTGGATAGAAATGTGTCACGCCTTGGTTGACACGTGCGCCAGCTATTACCCATGTAATGACTGACTTGTGATTGTTGCTCTTGCTAGTTTGGTTGTATTGACATTCCCAGCCTAACATGCTGACCAGACCGGACACATTGCGTTAGCGAGAGTCGCAAAATACATTTAGAAATCCACGTTATTCAATTATTGCAGCCACACTGCTCGCGAGCATCTGACGCTCAGGGCTAAAATATAATGCAGATAGCGCTGCAAGTCCTGCCTCTCCCATCTCCTCATTGGTTTATAGAAGCTGGTACCCACGTGGGTGATTGAAAGAAACTGTTTTGCCGGTAGTCGTGGTTTATATGCGATCACCATATAAATTAAACGATGAAAAAGCATGGAAGGAGGAGAGATGACTAGAAACGATTAGGTTGGCCATTTTATGTGTGGATTACAGGAAAAGGGCAGAGCACGCCCCCATTCTCGTCGACGGGGCTGTAGTAGAGCAGTTTGAGCACTTCAAGTTCCTTGGTGTCCACATCAAACTAGAATGGACCAAACACACCAAGACAGTCGTGAAGAGGGCACGACAAAGCCTATTCCCCCTCAGGAAACTAAAACGATTTGGCATGGATCCTGAGATCCTCAAAAGGCTCTACAGCTGCAACATCGAGAGCACTACAGAGGGTAGTGCATAAGGCCCAGTACATCACTGGGGCCAAGCTGCCTGCCATCCAGAACACCTCTACCCCAGGCGGTGTCAGAGGAAGGCCCTAAAAATGGTCAAAGACCCCAGCCACCCCAGTCAGACTGTTCACTATACTACAGCATTGCAAGCTGTACCAAGTCTAGGACAAAAAGGCTTCAACAGTTTTTACCCCCAAGCCATAAGACTCCTGAACAGGTAATCAAATGGCTACCCGGACTATTTGCACCTCAATTGGCCCAACCAACCAGTGTCCCCGCGCATTGTTTAACCAGGCTATCTGCATTGTGTCTGCATTGTATATGTAGATATGGTTATACTACCTCAGCCAGACTGACTAACCGGTGTCTGTAGCCTCGCTATTGTTTTTCACGGTTTTTATTTCTTTATTTCTCCATTGTTCTACTAATACCTTTTTTGCACTATTGGTTAGAGCCTGTAAGTTAGCATTTCACCGTTGTATTCGGCGCACGTGACAAACATTGATTTGATTACTTTAAGACATGGTCAGTCAATGCGGAAAACTTCAAGATCTTTTAAAGTTGTTTCAAGTCGCAAAAACCATCAAGCACTATGATGAAACTGGTTCTCCGGAGGACTGCCACAGGAAAGGAAGACCGAGTTACCTCTGCTGCAGAGGATAAGTTCATTAGAGTTACAAGCCCCAAAAAATGCTTCAGAGTTCAACTATGAATCAGGTCTACATGGTCAAATTGCTGCAATGAAACCACTACTAAAGGACACCAATAAGAAGAGATGTGCTTGGGCCAAGTAACACGCAATTAGACCGGTGGAAAACAGTCCTTTGGTCTGAGTCCAAATTAGATTTTCCAACCGCCGTGTCCTTGTGAGATGCAGAGTAGGTGAAATGATCATCTCTGCATGTGTGGTTCCCTCGGTGAAGCATGGAGGTGGTGGTGTGATGGTGCCTTGCTTTTAACACAGTCCGATCTAAAAAAATATTCAAGGCACACTTAACCAGCATGGCTACCACAGCATTCTGCAGCGATACGCCATCCTATCTGGTTTGTGCTTACTGGGACCATCATTTGCTTTTAAACAGGACAATGACCCAGCAGACCTCCAGGCTGTAAGGGCTATTTGACCAAGGAGGAGAGTGATTGAGTGCTGCATCAGTTGACCCGACCTCAACCCAATTGAGATGGTTTGGACTGCAGTGAAGGAAAATCAGCCAACAAGTGCTCAGCATGTGTGTGAACTCCTTCAAGAATGTTGGAAAAGCATTCCAGGTGAAGCTGGTTAAGAGAATGTCAAGAGTGTACAAAAGGTGGCTTCTTTGAAGAATCTCAAATATATTTTCATTTACCACTTTTTTGGGTACTACGTGAATCAATGTGTATTTTCTAGTTTTGATGTCGTCGCTATTATTCTACAATGTAGTAATTAGTAAAAAAAAAAGAAAAAGCCTTGAATGAGTAGTTTAAACGTTTCACTGGTATTGCATATTAATCATGCATTGAACTGCATCCATCTATTCTACCAAGAATGCCTGATTATTTTTTTGAAGTCTTATGAAGTAGGTTTTGAAGCATCAACTGGAATTTGATATTTTTGACAGTGGGGATAGTCAGAACCTTTGACTTTCTCCACATCTTGTTAGATTATAGCTTTAATCTAATTTATGTATTTATTATTTTAAATCCCCTCAATCTACACACAATGAAAAAGCTAAAAACAGGTGTTGATAATACAAATTTAAAAAAGCAACCACATTCAAAACAAATTTTATTAGTCACATGCCCCAAATACAACAGTGAAATGCTTACTTACGAGCCCCTAACCGACAGTGCAGTTTCAAAAAATACAGACAAGAATAAGATAAATTACAAATAATTAAAGAGAAGCAGTAAAAAAATAACATACAGGGGGGGGGGGGGTGCCGGTAAAGAGTCAATGTGCGGGGGCACCGGTTAGTCGAGGTAGTATGTACATGTACGTAGAGTTAATTAAAGTGACTATGCATAGATGACAGCAGAGAGTGGCAGTGGTGTGGAGGGGGGGGGGGCAGTGTGAATAGTCTGGGTAGCAATTTGACTAGATGTTCTAGAGTCTTCTGGCTTGGAGGTAGAAGCTGTTTAGAAGCTTCTTGGGACCTAGACTTGGCACTTCGGGACCGCTTGCCGTGTGGTAGCAGAGAAAAGAGTCCATAACTAGGATAGCTGGAGTCTAGCAATTTTCAGGGCCTTCCTGATACCGCCTGGTATAGAGGTCCTGCATGGCAGGAAGCTTGGCCCCAGTGATGTACTGGGCCGTACGCACTACCCTCTGTAGTGCCTTGTGGGCAGAGACCGAGCAGTTGCCATACCAGTCAGTGATGCAACCAATCAGTATTCTCGATGTTGCAGCTGTAGAACCTTAAGGATCTCAGGACCCATGCCAACTCTTCTCAGTCTCCCGAGGGGGAATACGTTTTGTCATGCCCGCTTCACCACTGTCTTGGTGTGTTTGAACCACATTTGTTGGTGATGTGAACACCAAGGAACTTGAAGCTCTCAACCTACTCCACTGCAGCCCAGTCGATGAGAATGGGGGCGTGCTCGGTCCTCTTTTTCCTGTAGTCCCCAATCATCTCCTTAGTCTTGATCATGTTGAGGGAGAAGTTGTTGTCGGTGAGCAGGCCTACCACTGCTGTCTTAACTGCACATTTAATGGTGTTGGAGTAGTACAGTCACGAGTGAAGAGGAAGTACAGGAGGGGGCTGAGCATGCACCCCGGAGGGGCCCATTGAGGATCAGTGTGGCGGATGTGTTACCTACTCTTACCACCTTGGGGCAGCCCATCAGGAAGTCCAGGATCCAGTTGCAGAGGGAGTTGTGTAGTCCCAGGACCCTTAGCTTATTGATGAGCTTTGAGGGCACTATGGTGTTGAATACTGCGCTGTTGTCAATGAAAAGCATTCACATAGGTGTTCCTTCTGTCCAGGTGGGAAAGGGCAGTGTGGACCGCAATAGAGACCGCATCTGTGAATCTGTTGTGGTGGTATGCAAATTGGAATGGGTCTAGGGTTTTTGGGATGATGGTGTTGATGTGAGCCATGACCAGCCTTTCAAAGCACTTAATGGCTACAGACGTGAGTGCTACGGGTCGGTAGTCATTTCGGCAGGTTACCTTGGTGTTCTTGGGCACTATGGTGGTCTGCTTAAAATAGGTTGGTATTACAGACTCGGACAGGGAGAGGTTGAAAATGTCAGTGAACACTTGCTAGTTGGTCAGCGCATGCTCACAGTATACGTCCCTCTGGGCCCTGCGAATGTTGACTTGTTTAAATGTCTTCCATTGGCTGCGGAGAGCGTGATCCCAGTCTTCCGGTACGGCTTGTGCTCACATGCATGTTTGTGTTATCTGCCTTGAAGCGAGTATATAAGTAGTTTAGCTCGTCCAGTAGGCTTGTGTCACTGAGCAGCTCTCAGCTGTACTTCCTTTTGTTGTCTAATGGTCTGCAGGCCCTGCCACATCCGACGAGCGTCAGAGCTGGTGTAGTACGACTCAATCTTAGTCCTGTCTTCAGGCTTTGCCCGTTTGATGGTTCGGAGGGCATAGCAGCATTTCTTATAAATTCCCACACCTTGAAAGCCCTTTAGCTTAGAATCTGCTTCATCTGACCACTTTTTTTTATTGATCTAGTCAGGTTCTTCCTGCTTTAATTTTTGCTTGTAAGCAGGAATGGGGATAGAATTATGGTCAGATTTGCCAAATGGAGGCCAAGGGAGTTCTTTTCCCTCTGGCTGCATTTACATAAGTATTCAGACCCTTTACTCAGTACATTATTGAAGCACCTTTGGCAGCGATTACAGTCTTCTTGGCACACCTGTATTTGGGGAGTTTCTACCATTCTTCTCTGCAGAGTCTCATGCTCTGTAGGGTTAGATGTGAGTGTTGCTGCACAGCTATGTTCAGGTCTCTCCAGAGATGTTCGATTGGGTTCAAGTCCGGGCTCTGTCTGGGCCACTCGAGGACATTGAGACTTGTCCCGAAGACACTCCTGCATTGTCTTGGCTGTGTGCTTAGGGTCCTTTCCTGTTGGAAGGTGAACTTATCCCCCAGTCTGAGGTCCTGAGAGCTCTGGAGCAGATTTTCATCAAGGCTCTCTATACTTTGCACTGTTCATCTTTCCCTCAGCCCTGACAAGCCTCACAGTCCCTGCCACTGGAAAAACATCCCCACAGCATGATGCCACCACCATGTTTCACCGTAGGGATGGTGCCAGGTTTCCTCCAGATGTGACGCTTGGCATCTCGCTTGGCGAGACTCTAAAGGTTCCTTTTGGCAAACTCCTAGAAGGCTGTCATGTGCCTTTTACTGAAGAGAGGCTTCCGTCTGGCCACACTACCATAAGGGCCTGATTGGTGGAGTGATCCATTTAAGAATGATGAAGGCCACTCTGCTCTTGGGGACATTCAAAGCTGCAGACATTTTTTGGTACCCTTTCTCAGATCTGTGCTTCGACACAATCCTGTATCGGAGCTCTACGAACAATTCCTTCGACATCATGGCTTGGTTTTTGCTCTGATGTACACAGGCAACAGTGGGACATTATAGACCGGTGTGCGTCTTTCCAAATCATGTCCAATCAATTGAATTTACCACAGGTGGACTCCAAGTCGTAGAAACATCAGGGATGATCAATGGAAACAGGACGCACCAGAGCTCAATAAGGCTCCATGGATTGACTAGGAATTGAAAAACTATGGCTGAAAGAGAAGGGGCAAAAGGAGTGGCTAATAAGTCTGGCTGCATATTGAGATATGTAACTAACAAAACAAAAAGAAGAATATTATGAAGCCAAGATCAATGATAATGGAAAAGAACTTGCCTATAAATGAATTGTGCAAAAAGAAATTCAACTCCAGCTTTCATCGAAACAGATGGCTTATTTCATTACAAAACTATTTGATGTTGCCTATTATTTTAATGATTGCTTCATTGGCAAAGTGGGCAAATGTAGGCAGGAAATGCCAACGAACAGTGAGCCATCGTATTCATGCATTAAAAAAAAGAATGAAAGAAAATCATTTAAAGTTTGAATTTTGTAAAGTTAGTGTGGGAGAGTTGGAAAAATTATCAATAACAACAAACCTCCTGGCATTGACAACTGAGACAGAAAGCTACTGAGAATGGTAACTGACTAAAGCCACTCCGGTCAGATCTTTAATCTGAGCCGAGAGGAAAGTCTTTGTCCTCAGGCCTGGAGGGAAGCCAAAGTAAATCCAGTTATCCTAGAGTGGTAAAGCAGCCTTTACTTGTTCTAACAGCAGACTTATAAAGCTTCCTGCCAGCTCTTAGCAAACTGTTAAAAAAAATAAAATGTTTGGACCAAATAAACTCGGCAAAAAAAGAAACGTCTCCTTTTCAGTACCCCATCTTCCAAAGAATTTGTGAAAATCAAAATAACTTCAGAGCTTCGTTGTAAGGTTTAAACACTGTTTCACATGCTTGTTCAATTAACCATAAACAAAGAACATGCACCTGTGGATCAGTCATTAAGACACTAACAGCTTACAGATGGTAGGCAATTAAGGTCACAGTTAAAGAGGCCTTTCTACTGACTCTGAAAAACACCAAAAGGAAGATGCCCAGGGTCTCTGCTCATCTGTGGGAATGTGTCTTAGTCATGCTGCAAGGAGTCATGAGGACTGCAGATGTGGCCAGGGCAATAAATTGCAATGTCCATACTGTGAGACACCTAAAACAGCACTACAGGGAGACAGACAGCTGATAGTCCTCGCAGTGGCAGACCACGTGTAACAACAACTGCACAGGATTGGTGCATCCGAACATCACACCTGGGGGACAGGTACAGGATGGCAACAACTGCCCAAGTTCCATCAAACGTACAATACCTCCATCAGTGCTCAGACTGTCCGTAATAGGCTGAGAGGCTGGACTGAGGGCTTGTAGGCCTGTTGTAAAGGCAGGTCCTCACCAGACATCACCGGCAACAACATCGCCTATGGTCACAAACCCAGTCTCTGGACCAGACAGGACTGTCAAAATGTGCTCTTCACCGACGAGTTGCGGTTTTGTCTCACCAGGGGTGATGGTCAGATTTGAGTTTATTATCGAAGGAATGAGAGTTATACCGAGGCCTGAACTCTGGAGCAGGATCGATTTGGAGGTGGATGGTCATCATGGTCTGGGGCGGTGTGTCACAGCATCATCAGACTGAGCCTGTCGTCATTACAGGCAATCTCAACGCTGTGCGTTACAGGGAAGACATCCTCCTCCCTCATGTGGTACCCTTCCTGCAGGCTCATCCTGACATGACCCGCCAGCATGACAATGTAACCAGCCATACTGCTAGTTCTGTGCGTGATTTCCTGCAAGACAGGAATGTCAGTGTTCTGCCATGACCAGCGAAGAGCCCGGATCTCAATCCCATTGAGCGCGAATCATGTTCCCAGAAATTCCCAGAAGTGTCCGGGAACTTGCAGGTTCCTTGGTGGTAGAGTGGGGTAACATCTACAGCAAGAACTGGTAAATCTGGTGCAGTCCATGAGGAGATGCATTGCAGTACTTATTGCAGCTGGTGGCCAAACCAGATACTGACTGACTTGATTTTGACCTCCCCTTTGTTCAGGGACACATTGTTCCATTTCTGCTAGTCAAACGTCTGTGGAACTTGTTCAGTTCATGTCTCAGATGTTGAATCTTATGTTCATACAAATATATTTCTTTTTTTGCTGAGTTCGCAATGCTATTTCTCTGGAAACAAATGAACAGACTTTCAGCATGCCTATAAAGAAGGGAACTCAACATGTACTGCACTGACAAATGACTGATTGGTTGAAAGAAATTGATATGAAGATTGTGGGAGCTGTACTGTTAGATTTTATAATATTGATTAGAATATTCCGCAACAGTACCGCCGGGCAGCTCTCTCGGCCCTCAACTCTTTTCACCATTGACCTGCCACTGGCAATAAACAAAGCATGCGTGTCCATGTGTGCTTCAACCATATACGCATCAGCAACCACAAGAGCAGTCAGTTTTGGAATGGGTGGCCAGTAATAAACTGGTCCTGAACATCTCTAAAACTAAGACATTGGATTTGGTACAAATCATAACTTAAGTTCTAGACCTCAGCTGAATCTGGTAATGAATGGTGTGGCTGTTGAACAAGTTGAGGAGACTAAATTACTTGGCGTTACCTTATATTGTAAACGGTCATTGTCAAAACACGCAGATTCAATGGTTGTAAAGATGGGCAGAGGTCTGTCCATAATAAAGACATGCTCTGCTTTTTTTGACACCACACTTCAAAAAGCTCAGAAGGCTCTGGTTTTGTATCATCTTGATACTTGTCCAGTCGTGTGGTAGAGTGCTGCAAGGAAAGATCTAGTTACACTACAGCTGGCCCAGAACAGAGCAACACGTCTTGCTCTTCATTGTAATAAGGCTGATAAACACCATGCATGTCAGTCTCTCTTGGCTAAGAGTTGAGGAGAGCCTGACTGCATCACTTCTTTTTAGAAATTCCAAACTGTTTTCATTGTCATCTTGCTCTGACACACACTTACCCCATCCAGATATGCCACCAGGGGTCTTTTCAGAACAATTTCAACAATATTATATAGCCATTTTTGCATGGAACTCTGTTCCATTTCATAGCTCAAATAAACAAACTATTTTTTAAACCCCAGATGAAGCACCACCTCACAACGCCTCTCCCCTATTTGACCTAGATAGTTTGTACATATTGATATGTAGGCTACATGTGCCTTTAAAAAAATATATGCAGTTCTGTCCTCAAGCTGTTCTTGTCTATTAATGTTCTGTATAATGTCATGTTTCATGTGGACCCCAGGAGTAGCTGCTGCCTTTACAGCTAATGGGGATCCTAATAAAATACCAAAAATGTGTAGTCACATAGAAAAGGGTCTGAATACCCGTTTTCGCTTTGTCAATATGGGGTAGTGCGTGTAGAATAATAAGTCATTTTTGGTATTAAAAAAAAAAAAGTTTAAGAATAAGACTAAAGAAACAAAATGTGGATACTTTCCGAATTATGATTGTTTCATATCGCCAAAGTAATTAAAAGGCAGTCATGTGTCTATGCATGTGTGAACTCACAACTTGGTGTCGAGGGCCTCCTTTTGCATGATCTCCATGATGGTTCTGCAGGCGTTGGAGCAGCCCTCTGGGGTGGAGTGGACCGTGATGGGTTTCTCTGCCGCTCCCGCATTCTCCTTCCTGTGGATGTCGATCCTGGTGAGGTGCAAGAGAAAGATGAGGAACTAGGCAAGTCAGTGAACCGATTCTTATTTACAACCACGGCCTACCTCAGCCAAACCCAGGTGATGTTGGGCCAAATGTACACCGCCCTATGGGACTCCCAATCACGGCCGGATGTGATACAGCCTGGATTCGAACCAGGGACTGCAGTGACGCCTGTTGCACTGACATGCAGTGCCTTAGACTGCTGCGTCACTCGGGAGCCCAAGTTTAGAAGGGGAAAAACACATTGTTTTTGTCACCTTCTAAACAGCTAGTGTGCACAGCCCATCTGCCCATTACGATACCAGCTGGTCTCATACTATTCCCTACCCGAGATTGGGGTTCAATCCCAGCGTCCACCCTTCCTACTGGCTTAATCCCACAGAATCACTGAAGATGGGTGAAACTTAAAGTCCATCTTTCTCAACTTGAGATGCCTTGAGGGTCACATCAATTGGTAGGCTGAGCCTAAATGAATAGAGTAGGATTATTTCTGAGAGAGTGAGCTTTATATTGCCAAGCGAATCATAAAATGTATTTACATATGGTCATAAATCATGGCCAAGTTCAGTAGCCAAATATTGTGGAAAGTTACAGATAGAAATGTATTGAATAGTGCCAACGTAATTCCTAATTCTACATGTAAAAGAGGGGTGTTTGACCTACATGCTGTATTTCTATCTGAACATCGCACAACATTGTGTCCTGCGAAACGCACCCCAGCATGCTGTTGGGTGTATACTGTGTACATGATCAGGGACGTAGTCCTACTTTGAGTGTGTCTGTTTGGTGATGTTGCGAATGGTGGCTCCCTCCTTGCCGATGATGGCTCCTACAAACTGCGTTGGGACGAGTATCCGTAAGGGAACTTCCGACTGCAGTTTGGGGCGCGCCCCCATGCCCGGAGAACCTGAGCGAGGAGGGCCACGGGGGACAAAGCCCCTCCTACCCCCTCCCAGAGGTGGGGCGTCAGCGGTGGCCATCTCGTCGGGGATGTACGACACCTTCAGGGCAAAGTTCTCCATCAGGAAGCCATTCAGCTTCTCCATCGCCCTGGCAATCACACAAAAAAAACAGCTGTCAGTCACTGTCAGAGCATTGAGAATAGAAAGCTTTCCGTCACAGAAAAGGAGAAACTTGCTTGACCCCTGTAGATACTGACGCAAGTTTAAGATTTATTTTCTCTCTATACCACGACTGAAACAAGATCTTAATTAAGGCATTACAAGAATCAGGTGTATTATTGCAGGGCTGGAACAAAACTTGCTCTACAGGGCCAGGACTGACTTCTGTGAACTGCTCTGAAGGGGCGTATTCATTTTCATACACCGGCCACGCCCACTTTATCAGGAAAGGCCTGCGTTCCACACACACCAGAGGGCAGCAGTGAGCTAGCATCTCTCAGCCAGCACGTTACTCCTATATCAGCAACTAATTAGGCGTGACTGCTTTAGAGGGTGAGGAATCAGGTGAACTAACAAAAAGGGAATCAATACAAATGCAGTGTGGGGAAATAGTGTAAACCACTCATACAAATTTAGTTTGATTGCACTTGCAGAATGACAAAGAAAAGGAGGGTAGGTAAGTAGGTGTGTGTGCTTACTGTCTAGCCTGGTCCTTAGCACCATATCTGACGTTGACCACTGCAGTGTCTGTGTCTGTATTTACTGTAAGGAGAGAAAGCATAGACTCAACACCCAAAAACACACAAGGCGATACAACTTCATACAAAACAATCCGACTTGAACAAATACCTACTAGTCACATGCGCTCACACACACTGCAGAGACAGAAGACAAACAGACATGCTAAGGAGAGTGTGTGTGTGTGCGCGTACGCGTTGTGTGTGCGTTTACATGTGCGCGTACCTTGCTCACAGTTCTCCACTGTGCCATATTGGGCCAACATGCCATCCAGAACCTGACCCAGAACCACAGGAAAGAGTGATTAGAACCAGAGCAGAGATTTGTTAGTGTTTTTTTCACACCATCAGAGGCCCAAACTGGCTTTCTGGTGAGTACAGTTCAGAAAGTAAAGAGATGTTTACATACACCGGATAGGTGCAGTGAAATGTGTTGTTTTACAGTGTCAGCCAATGGTACGGCGCCCAAGGAGCAAATTAGGGTAAGTGCCTTGCTCAAGGGCACAGATTTTTCACCTTGTTGGCTGGGGGTATTTGATCCAGCGACCTTTCACTTACTGACAACGCTGTAAACGCCAGGCTACCTGTCGCTCTTGTCCGAGCCAATAGGGCAGGAGCCTCTCTCCGTTTTCTGTAGCGTGAGGCAACTTGATGTACAAGTGGCCAGGAAACAGCAAAGCAACGGACAGCCGTCCTATCATCTCTGACCAGAACGTCGGCCGTCAATTTCAGTTAACTTCTACATGTTGAATCACCACCGTTAGTGATCACCTGCTGGGTGTTGACCAACACACACCCTGGGGTGAAGTTTTCCATAGGTACAGATCTAGGGTCAGATTCCCCAATCCTAATCTTAACCATTAGTGGGGGGGGGAATAAAGTGACCCAATATCCGTGTCTAGGGCCAATCTCACTCCAACACACCACATCCCAATGGACAGCCCATGGGTCCATCATGATCATTTACCAGAGGGGTTTACCTAAAGCAACTCACAAAGGGCAATTCCACAGTAACACATTGATGCAGAGAATAAAAAGTGTCCAACAAAAACGATTGCAAAGGTAAACAAATCATACAACCAAGGACGACCTTTAACACGCATTTTACAAAAACATTTACTTAGAGTGCAGATGCAAAGTTAGTTAACAGAATGGCAGTTGGTGTCATTCTGTTACCAAACTTTGCAACTAAACTGTTCAACGCCTGGTGTCATTGGTCCTGTGATTCAACTAACTGGCCCATCAATACCACTCAACCAGAGGCCTGGGGTTGTACGCATCAAGCATCTCAATAGGAGCGCTGATTTAGGATCAGTGTAACCTTTAATCACAATGAATACGATTACATGGACAGGAGGTACCTGATCCTAGATCAGCACTACTTCCTCAAGATGCAAGGGGTTCAATTACATTCTCAAACAGGAGAAAGAACATCCTAAATTGTGTTCATGATATTTGATGTCCCCACATTATCAAGCTGAACAACTGATCTTTATTCACTTGTGAGTACATAGAGAAAGTTGGGGGGGATTGATTTGCTTTTTATGAGAGGGCCAAAATCAATGTCAGAGCCAAACCAAATCTGGCAACCTGCCCAAATCTGGCAAGCACAGGATTTGAATTCTACAACGAGATAAAATGTTCTCCTCTTCCAAGTGCAGTCATGAGGGAGGGAACGAGAGGGCGAGGCATCCAAACGCAGCATACAGACTGAGGACATCCAATCATGCCCAGGCTTACTGGAAGCCACACCCACAAGAGCTCAACCCCCTTTCTGACCAATCAGCTTCCCTCCTGGTCCTCTTTTTCTCCCAACCCACATATCCCCTTCCCACCCGCCCCTGAGCCATCTCAAAGTCCTTCCATTGGCTGTTCCCAGCACTGATACAACATTCCCAGTGGGGAGTAGCAGCTCCATGCTCACTGGCTGCCACGTCTGTCTGTCTCCAGGGTCCAGCCAATGAAAATCCAGGCCATTCAGGAAAGGGTTGAGTGCATTCGTGCAGGAAGCGGTGGTTGGATTGGGGGAGGGGCGGAACAGGAGTAATGCTACACATTCTGTGAGTGTCTGTCCGTGGCACATGTAGGCGAAACAGAGCAGGCCCACCCACCCAAAGCAAGCTAGAGCTAGCCTAGCAAACATGCTACCATTGTTCTCTGCCTGCATGGCTTTGTGCTAAGGCACACGTTATCTCCCTAATAAGATACAAGGTCTCCTTTACATCAAAGGCTTTGTTCGGTGTCCCCCCTCCATTCCAACCCTACCACAACCATAGGTTGACGTTCATTGTCATGATTGTTGTCCTGGAGGCAGAACAGAGCAATTTCCCCTTAGAAAGGCCAGCTGCGAAGTCAAAATTGGCTAGATTGTAAAAATATGAGAACAACAATTAGCCTTTTGGGCTTAATTTTAAGGTTAGATCAGCATTTGGGTTAGCAGTGAGGTTAAGGATAAAATCTGATTGAGTTTGTGGCTGTCTCAGCCAGTGACCACTATATACAGAGCTGCCTCCAGAACAAGATTCGTGACAGAAAAACCAAACCTGCACCCTAACCCCCTCTGGTCCAAAAGCCATGAGCTAGCCAGCATGCTATATACATGCTGCCAACCACAAAAGGTTCAGTCTTTGTTTTACAAATCAGTCATACTTTAGCCTATACACTGAGTTTTCAAAGTTAGAACAGCCTTTGTACATCAACAGCCCTGCTAAAGTAGATTTTTGCCCGTGACACAGGCCCACTCCTGCGAGGGGTTAGGTGCCGAAGACGTTTCAGTTGTTCAACTGACTAGGTATGCCCTTTCCCTTTCTCTTATTTAGATTGCAAGCAGAAAGGATCAAGGATTAAGAGGTCAATAACTGATATGACTATGAATGTGCCGGCTTGCCAGATTTTTTTGTGTGCTCTCCAAACAAGACAATTGAAGGCTAGTTTAAATCCCATTCTGTAGGCACTATTGCAGGTCATCTTATATTATCCAATCGATACATTGAAAATGAACAGGATGAGATTAACATCTCATCCTGTGTTCTTGGAATCCAATCGATACATTGAAAATGAATGGGGTGCAAGTGGTGGCCATGTAATACAATTACGCCAAATCTGTATTGTTCCCATGTCCGGCAGAGTACATTTCTTTTGTTGTTTTAAGTGCCCTTTAATGTCGCAGCCTTCCATCTACTTTTCCCCTCAAACATCCCCTGCCCCCTGTACCTCTACCCTGTCTAGTGTACCTATGTGACAGAGGTACTGTAAAATTGGCCATGAAAATCATAATCAATCCTATATGTTAAAACAATGAGTTCATGTTCACTGACAGTGCTTTTATAATAGTATCCCACCAATACTTTTGGGATATTCATGCATTTGTAATTTATCAACATTCAATCTGTTGATTTGTGAATACTGTACATGCTTGCATGGCTATTCATGTCTCTTTCAGAAGATGGCATATAAAGGGCAGCACAGCATCTGTATGGACCTTTCTCCTGACATTATCAGGTATGTCATGGGCTGCAGTTCACTAGTAGGTCACTGGCCTAAAAGGCCATCCTCTGGAGTAACACCGACTATCAAAGCTCCATTGATTACATACATACCATGACAACCAACATGTCTCGAGCAATGAAACAGATTTGAGCTTTAAAGCCTGTCCTGTGCTTGCTTTGTGAAGGGACTCGCTCACTCCCTTAATGATTTGTTCTGACCGAAATAATCATTTAGCAGTCGATTTTTAAGGGGACTAAAGGTAGACTATACTGAACAAAAATATAAAATGCAAGATGCAACAACTTCAAAGATTTTACTGAGTTAGTTCATGTAAGAAAATCAGTCAATTGAAATAAACTCATTAGGCTCTAATCTATATATTTCACATGACTGGGCATAGGCCCACCCACTGGGGAGCCAGGCCCAGCCAAGCAGACGATCCCGCAGGTGAAGCCGGATGTGTAGGTCCTGGGCTGGTGTGGTTACACGTGGTCTGCGGTTGTGAGGCCAGCTGGATGTACTGCCAAATTCCCTAAAACGATGTTTGCGGCGGCTTATGGTAGAGCGATGAACATTCAAATCCGTTAACAACTCTGTTGGACATTCCTGCCGTCAGCATGTCAATTGCCTGCTCCCTAAAAACTTCAGACATCTGTGGCATTGTGTTGTAACAAAACTGCACATTTTAGAGTGGCCTTATGTCCCCAGCACAAGGTGCACCTGTGTAATTATCATGCTGTTTAAATAGCTTCTTGATACGCCACACCTGTCAGGTGAATAGATTATCTTGGCAAAAAAGAAATGCTCCCTAACAGGGATTTCTCACAATTTCAGAGAAATAAGCTTTGTGCATATGGAACATGTCTGGGATCTTTTATTTCAACTCATAAAACCAACACTTTGACATGTTACGATTATATTTTTGTTCAGTATAAATGTGTCCTACATGGCACCCTATGGAACTCTTCAAAAGTAGTGCACTATAAAGGGCCATTTGGGGCACACCCTAACTAACGTACCATAATGAGACGGCCAGGAGAAAACTGAGACCTGCAATATTAGCCTCTGTTCTTAACTAACTAGCGGATACAAAACTAAAAAAAGGACCCAAAGGTGGCAAAGAACCTGTTCAGTGGACTTGTTTACACCCAGTAAAAAGGCTTACTTGCGCTTCCTGTTTCAAGGCATTTAAAAAAGTTTGTGTCTTATTGAACAGGACCCAGTATGGTGAGAGAGCCAAAGCTTTACCAACGGACCAATTAACACTTACCTCCCACTGCATATGAGGCGGGATGTTCCTGATCTGCAGCTTACAGCTCCTGCATGATGGGAGAGAAAGAGGGAGATAAAGCGAGACCGTTAGCATCAGTTGGTTGGGCTACAGGACAAGGTGTCCCATTGGAAAAAGCCAGCAGGCTAGTAGGTGCCTCCTTCCATCACCCTGTGCTCTGAGAGGAGAGGTGTACAAGCTGTGGGCATGACTAATGTTTAATACCACTCCCAAAACCAGCGGGTGTGCACCAGAGGGAGGGAAGCAGTTCCATTGTTGGACGGGTAGCTCGATGTGTAGAAAATGGTATGATCTTGTTTGAAAATTAAAATATATGAGACGGATTGGGACAGAGGGAGCGCATGGCAAGGAGAGGTAGGGAGGAAGAGGAGGAAGGTAAAGGAAGAGACAGGAAAGAGGCGAGAAAAGGGAGGGGGGGAGAGCAAGGAACAGAAAGGAGATAGGAGAACGAGCGAGAAGAGAGAAAAGGTGAAAGGCAGAGGAGAGCCTAAAGGAAGAGAGTGAGCTCAGAAAAGGGAGGGATGCCATGCCCAGGGAAGAGGGAACCTCCACTTGTGGTATCTTAGCAGAGCGAACAGATGACGGGGATTCAGAGTGGAAGGAGCGCTGACATCAGGCAACAGCAGCACAGACTCACTGCTACCAATTACTGCACTGTAAAACTCTGGTTACAGGCACAGCCAAACTGGCCTGTTGAATGTATCTGTATTTCCTATGCCTTCTGAATGGGAGTCGTACGCTGACGGTCCATATCCATACAATTTCCATCCATGCACAAAAAGATCAGACGAGTTTAACTTTTGATGGGCCGATGGAAAAGAGGAGCACACGCACAGACCAAAATTAATCCGTTCTAATTTGGTGTCCCTTCTCCAGGGATCAGTCTGGCCAAAGCCTTGGCATCCAGAATGCCCTGCATTTCAAACTCCATAGAGGCAATTGTTTTCACATTGAAGACTTTCAGATCCACAATGAAACATTGTGAATACCAAGGACCCAAATATTTTAAGAACTCAGATGCTTGGTTGGACTTGTGAATCGTAACACACTAACTAGTCTGTGGACATACACACTTCAAGACTAATTTGGTGTACTCGTGACATGTTCCATTAAGGTGTTGGTTTAGACCTGGGAGATTATATCAATGTGGGAAAAGTGGCCAGGCTGCTCCAAAGTCCACTGCCTATTTACACACACACACACCACACACACACAATGTACATGCAGCTGGGAGATCCAGTGCAAACTATGACCCCTACACACACACACGTCTACCGAACGCACTCCGAACATAAACCTAACCCTTTCTGGAAACTTCCCCAACAAACATCTGCACGAGAGATAATCTACACCACAAAACACAACTAACCCCTTCCACTAGGAGCAGTCAGTGGGTTAAAGCACAATGTTGACCGGGAAATGAAGATGTGGGATGATTTAACAGGAGATGTTAGAAACCTTTTGACCTGACGAAGCCTTCGGTTGAAGTGGAAACATTGTGTTTTTGGGGTCAGGACTAAAGCATTGCGGCCCATCAACCTTCCTGTTAAATAGACTATACATTTGAAATACAATGATTTTACATTCAAATTGAGCACAAGCTCTTCAACTTCAAGAGCTGAAATTTAACTGGCAGCCATTTATGCTGTGCAAGTCAATGGCCTTTTTCGCCATTAGATTCGCTCAACTTCTACGTCCTCTCTGGCCTGTTGAGGAGAGGGAAAGTGGACAAAAATGCATAAATTGTGCAAAATTACTCCTTCAAATCACACCTCGCCAGGCAAAGGACATTTACAGGGTGGAATCCCAAAAATAAATGTAGAAAGTGATAAAAATTATTTGCTAGTTGTGCAAGACATTTTATAGATAAAAAGATAGCAGCATGTTGTTTTTAAAGTTTCATTGCTTTTCTCCTTTGAGTAAACATCTGATTAAAAAGAGGGTGTAGCAGATTTAAGAAAACTTCCATGAAGGACTTGGGTAAGATACACTTCTGCTTTCTAGCCAAAAGGAGGCTATAGAGGGGAGGACCGGCTCTTGTTTGCCTACTAACGAATTGACACTCTCCTTGACCACTTATCTGTTTCCGGGTCATGGAGGAGGACAGACTTTCTCCCAAATTAGGAAAGGCCGATCAGTGAGACAAGTGTCTGCATTTTGAACAGGCTGGTTGGTCTCAGGTGCCAAAGAGCATCCTTAAATATATATTTTTTTCTCAGCCCACCACCCACATATGGTCCAGCTCACACCAAGGCCAGCAATGCACGTGTCGCTCATTCTATACACATGCCCCAGAGAGAATGCACGCTTAACATTGGAGCATATTTAAAATAAAATAAAAGGCTGATACCTCAACAAACACACATCTGCAGGTTAGGTGTGAGCTTCCATGCATGCAGCACTAGGCTGCAGTGAAAACACATAGTAGGGGAAAGTTCAATGACATTTACACATTCTTTAACACCTACACTCGATCTGGAGGACCTTTCAACATGGTCACGACATCCCAGCCTCAAATGAATTGTATTAATTTATTTGGACCATAACGATATTAATACATTCTAAAATGGTGAATAAAATAAAAACAATCCCAAAGAGCTTCCGAGAGGAATTCCAGCCCTTTCCGGTCTACTGTGCCATTCCTGGCTGATCTGGCCCCCTTTCTCCCTGTGTGTTTCGCTCTGCAATGCAGCGGGAACACCGTGCAAAATGTGCAAATGCACCAAGCACTTCCAGACGGATTAACCTATAGCTCCACACATGGAGGAAGTTGGGCAGGGTATGGAGAAGAGGGAGGAGAGGGGGTGGGGTGCATTCCCCGGTCCCCGCCTTATATTTAGGAAGGGGGGGGGGGTTGTAGGGGAAGTAGCCCTGTTACAGGGAAGGGTAACAAGGGCCCTTCTCTGCCCTGTGGGGGTGGGGCTCCTGTTGCCATGGACACAAAGTCCACTGACAGAAATATGTAGGGGGGAGGGGATAAGGGAGGGGGACCATGAGGGCTGGGTTGGCTTGTCATGTGACAGAGGCGGCCAAGGTTCCTTATTTACTTTTAAATTCAACTAACATTCTACACATTCAACGGCTCTGTCCCCCTCCGAATGATCACATCCCAGCTGAGATCTATGGGCTTCTGCACCACCGTAGTGTGTAAAGCCCATAGGAGTAATCCCATGTCGAGCAACATGAGACTGCACCACATTCATGCTCATTCACGTCACTACACCCCCCTCCCCTTCCAGAACCCATCTTATCATCCTACAATACTCAACAGAAACACTGGCATCCAGACTAAAAACCCATCCATGTCAGCACACACACTCCCAGGGCTGTGTTCAACACCCATCCATCCACACACATTGACTTCAGTATGCAGGGGTTCTGAATGACTGAACTCAAAGCTACTCACTTTCCGCTGCACTCTTATATAGAGCCTCACATAGCAGAGTCCATTTTGCAGCAGATATTGCTCTAATGTATAAGTTGATAGCTTAAAACACACAAAATTGGTTCACTCAAGACATTTAAAAATGTAAATCTGTGAAATCTTCCACACGTAAAAAAGCTAACAGCTTAATCTCCCTACAGCATGCTATCCAACAGTTCTCTAGCAAAATAAGTCCACACTACCAATGAGCGAGTTGAGACATCTATTACCGCAAGCTAGATGGGACAAGGGGCCACATTGAGAATTTCAGGCAACCCCGTGCTTCCATCCAAAATCCCTTCTTTACAGGTTAGGCCCCACAATGACCCCCTGGCCCCAAATTCTTTAATAAGAGCTGGGAGGTACTTCTCTTCACAAAGCCACAGTTATGGGTTAGAATGGCCACGGAAGCAAGCTTTGCTTTTACAACTACAAGTTTTTTTGGGCTGTTAAAGGAAGAGCATTGGGTGTATTTTTAGTTTAAATGACAATGTTTAGGATTTCTTGACCTACCCCCTCCCCATTTGGTGAGGAGAATATTGCAATTTTAGAACGTGTAAAAAAGATTGTGCCAAATAACTTCAGATTTTTTTGTCTGGTGTAAAAAAATATATTAAAAAAGGTCCCGAGACTAATAGTAAACTAGGTTCAAGTTGAATCTTCAAAAGCCAGACTGAGTTCAAATGTAATAACCCTGATGCATCAAGCAAACTTCCAGCAGCTTCCTCCTCGGCCTGCCTGATTCCCCCCCATCCCCCACACGCCAGAGTTCAAGCTCAAACTTTGACCGCTACACACACTCCTTTAGAGTGCTTACATACAAAATTACACCGATTGGCACACTTGGACCACCTCTCAAACCATATTTTATACAGATTTGGGGGGGGGGGGGGGGGCACTCACTAGTGCAGCTAAGAGTTAAACATGAAGACTCAGTAAATATAAGCAATTAGTGCGCCAATTATAAATAGCCAAAATATACCTATAGCCTACATGTCCCTGGCCCGACAATAATTACTCCCTTTTCAACTTGTCATGATCAAGCTACCGGTTTTACTACATGTAGGCCAAAGATGAATGCAGAAGTAGTACTATAATGCAAATGGCACACTTGCACCAAAGCCCAGCCCCCCCCACCCTGGAACCCTGTGGAGGACTCTGGGAGCCTCTGCCTCCCTGCTCACACTTCCCCCACCAGTTCAAAGGTTAAGTCGTGGTGATGGCCGAGCCTCCAGCTGATACTCAGCAGGCTGGAATGTAAAGACGGGCCCCAGTGGACACCCCTGTGTGTAATGGACAGGATACTGTTCCCAGTTGCACCTATAACCTTTCCTGTGGCAAAAGGGGGACATCACCTTTATGTCCCCCCCACTCAACGTTTTTTGAAGGTGGAGGCTTATGGTGAAATGTAAGACCTACTACTAACAAAAATATAAAAATAAATTGCCAGTGTGTGTAAAACTACACATGTCAAAGACCAATAATTTAGCAAAAAATAACTAGCACCACTTTGGGAAGAGAAAGGTCAGTAAATTGACCAGAGTGATTTGATTTTAATTTTATTTTTAATACCGCCATGATGATTCCATGCCAATAACGAGCACGCTAAAGGCATTCAATGCATTCAGGTGAAGGCCCTTGTCCAACATCAATAGGCCTAACCTCGACAATTCAATGCATGGTGATTTCAAACCACGCAAATAAATATGTCCACTATAATAAATTATAGAATGTCAAATATGTTCAGCCAGTTTGTGCAGAATGTCAATAAAACCTATTTTTTGATTTTAGCAGGCCTAAGTGGTCATATTGGCAATTATAAAAATCAATTCACTCAAACCTCACTTCCATTGTTCATTTTTGAAACGTGGTTATCACATGTTTCATTCTAATTCCATACCAACCTAGCAGTAGCCATTATGGACTGCATATTGCCCACTAACTAATTAAAATGCATATTAATTTATTACTCATTAAAGTGCAATTTGGCGCCAAATCCTCTTTCTCCAAATTACACTAATTTAATTACTAATTTCAAATGATTGCAATTAAAACCTAAGAAGTTTAATAAATGGCCAAAATGTGTAAAGTGGCGGAAATCCTACACGCCACGCCGAATTGTTGCATTTCTTGTCCTGCTTCCACGTAATTCAGCACAGTATAATCCGTTCGACTGTGTACATGGAGCTACGTGTTATTTTTTTTATAAGACCGTTTTTTTTTCCGTGACTGGGACCCAAACCGCCCATTCCTATCGCGTTTGGGAGTCCATATCGTGCACAACCCCAATATTCGAGCGAAGGAGGGCGGAAACGTGGGGCAGGCAGAGAATGACGGGCAGATCCTTCTCAAATGGACGACTCCTGAGTGCCTACCCTTCAACACACACATCCACATCTGAGGCCCAGTAGGCCATTGCTACATAAATAGCCCTACAACACTGGAGATGTGCACTAAACAGCCTAACCTCTTCCACAGATGGGTATAGTGTGTAAAATATATATTTTTTAAGTGGCATCATTTTAGGTTGCCATAGGCGTGACATCCCTCATGCCCTTATAACTCAACCCCTGCACACTCAGCCTATTAATTTCTGATTTTTCCACAAAAGAACAGACATTCCGCCCCTTCACTTCCTGCTGACGCTCCAAACCCACTGACTACACAATCACAAGACACAATCAGACGACCTCAATCAAATAACGTTAACATGTTTCCATAAAAGGGTCATGGAAATAAGTACAATTGAGGACAGCAGCAGCATAAATGAACAATTTGGACATTAGGAGATTATAATCAGAATTTACCTTTGACGTTTAGGGACCGAGTGCTCCACCTCTAGGAGTTTTCCATGTAGGTCAACTTTACCTATAGTGAGGAGAATAAAAGCAATTTTAGTTCACAATTATTTTATTGCTCTTCAACTGTTCTTTCTCACAGGCAGCCAAAAGTAGGCCTCAACTAGCCTAGTTAATGTCCAAAAAGTCCTTGCACGTAATTTCTTTCAAATGAAATCAGTGGCACAATTGTATGACCCTAAATATTACAAATGTTCACTAACTTAATATCAGCCAACGTGAATGCCAATTTTAAAAAAGGTTAAATATGTAACTGTGACAAGTCCACGACACCTGAGCTAAATACGATTACATTTGGTAAAATGTTAATTTATTTATAGAATGTGGCCTGCAGAATACCAATGTTTCCTCTCACATTTCGTACAGTTGTAGTTTCTAAATGTTACATATAACGTAGTTTGGCAATGGTCTTACATTTCGTTGGCCTACATTTTACCAATACACAATGAAACCACCTGGTGTGTCAGTATACGCAAATGCACTGTTGTGTGCTACAATTTAACAAGTTAGGCCATACTTCCATTGCAACTTTGTTACTTGGTTCGTCATCGGAGAACGTGCAAGTTCAACGGTGGCAACAGAAGTAGCAATACAGTTATATTTAGTTAATTTAACCTAAGTGATCCATGTTACACACAAGCCTACATTGAGCGGCCAATGCCTGTGCGCCCCATTGCTCTGAATGGCGCTACAATGGATAGGCGTTCTCTTCCTTCGTTCGTTCGTTCAGAAACAAGTTTCTTCGCCGTTTTAGTACTAGATTAAATTAGTGGTAACACTCTGAATTAATCAAAGACATGGACTTTCCTTATACGGTGTCAGGTGCCAAGTGAGAGGCAAGACCAGCCTGGATGCATGGAGCCCAATTGGACGGAGGTGTATCCATCTAAAGAGGTTAAAGCAAACCCGTAGCAATTTCCACAATTAAAGCACCGTTTACGTACCGCTCGAACGGCTTTTTAAAAAGTCTCACCTGAAAGAATGTCGATGGCCTTCATTGCAATCTTTTCATCGGGGCAATCCACGAACGCATAACCAGTTTTGACGAGAAACGGACCACTGTGCGGAATCTTCCACTGCTCAAATATAGTTTCCAAGTCCTCCGCACTCGCCTCTTCACTCACGTTTCCAATGTACAGCTTGTTCATGTTCTGCGCTGAAATTGACAACCTTTACGCAGAAGGTTAACCGTTATTTAAAATATCGGGTGTGCAGTGTTTGGAGTCGCCAAAATCGCCTTACTACTAAACGGAGTGGCGGTGGTGTGCTTCCCCCGGTCGTTCCACAGATATATTTGACGGGCTACCTCGTCGGGTGTTCGCGCTTCCTCGCCCCTCTATTGCGTACAAAAAAAATATTCTTAATTATTTATCCCTTCTCTCCAAAACGATGGCTGGGTGAAAAGGAAGAAACTACTTTTTTGTCTTCATCAAAACCCCTTGGCCTAGAGAATGTCACACGTTAAGGTTCGCACCCGCCTCTGAATAAAACCAAGAAAGAGAAGAGGTAAGAAAAAAAAAACGGATATTCCGGCTAATTTGAATGAGCCACGTGTTCAAACTACAAATCAACCACGCACGTGAAGAATCTCAGTTGCTCAATTAAGTGTTGTATTGGAAAAATGTCACGGGAATCCGGGGTGGGGACCATGGAGAGGGTAACAGTGGATTGGTGTTGGGGGAAAACCTGGCGAGTTACGTGCGTTAAGGGATTCCGTGAGAACCCAGTGTATCTTTTACTAGAATCACATTTGTGTGCCTTTCTCTGTAAACGCTCGCTTCCCATTGGTCGCTGGTAGAAATAGTAAAACGGCAGTGGGCTCACGCACGCCCATAGCAGAGGAACAGCAGCGTTGCGGGGGCTTGCGCGCACGCATGGGAGCCTGTGGTGGGTGTCGGCCTACTGTATGGAACAACTATCTTGGGGGAGGTGCCATTCATAAATTATATCGTACGATGTTGTTACAATGTATGCATGTGAAACACATTGGATTGAATCAATGAAAGTCTAGAATGCGTCCACCCCTACTAGGCCCATGGCCCGGTCAACATGGGAATGACACGTTTCCCACCATCCACATGACGGCATCCATCTTCTCTACGAAGATTGAAGTGGTTCACTGCTCTACAATACAGTGACATGCCTGATCTGTCCATGTCCACACGAAATGGCAGAGAGGGGAATAAAGGTGTCTGGGGCAAGATTGCTTGTTTTCGAAAACACTTCTCTGGAGAAGAAACCTATAGAAGAACTAGAAATATTCAGCTTGCTACTACCAAGATGGTGAATAAATGAAGATAGTTCACTCAAGCTTTTTACCATAGAAAAGAAACAGTCCGTTCCAGTCTACTTGACCGGGTGTCTCCCATAGACACCAATGCAATGGCAGCTGGGTCTGGTCTACTTAGTTAATTAATTGACATTCATTGAACCAGAAAAAACAGCGAGTGGGTGTCTCGCTTCCTCTTCCGTCTCTGCTATTACTGCATATGGTGTACCTGTTATCACATTTTTGGCGTGGGTATATAGGCAACGATGGCCATTATATATTGGCAAGATAGAGTGACCGCTCTAACAATGGAAACACATGTGCTCAATGATTGAGAGCAGGCGAGATCAGGTGGGACCATTCTAGCCAATAAGAGGGCAAACACAGGTGTGAACAAAAGGCACAACTAAGTTGTTTTTCTTAAAGTTGACAGAATGCCACGTGCGTCCACTTATATCAGTACATCTGTAACAGCCTAAACATTACGAAACTTCAATTTGATCAAATAAGCTTTACGTAATTCGACATTCACTCTCATAGACCTCCAAACAAAAGGGGACTTATCTCATGTGGACAGATTTTAGGAGGAGTAAATCCTCTCGCTTCGCCTCTTCCTCTCTGATATAGGCAACGTACAGCGAGGGAGGGGTATCTTCATAGAGAAGTGACCCTACCGAACTGGCGACAAATGTAACAAGCAAGCACGTTTCATTCAAGTGCAGCCTGGCTGGGCCTATCACATGTCTTCAGACAATTAAACTTGTCAATATGTATTGTAGTTTCGGGTAGATGAAATTCACAACACAGTTCAAACATGGATTCATTACCAAGCAGTTTTACTAAATTAGTATGCTACATTTAGCATAGCCTAGGGATGATCTCAGTCCATTATCCATTCTGATAGCCATACTTCGTTAATTTGTTACTTCATTGGTCCCCGGAGAGTTCAAAGGCGTGCAAGTTCAAAGGCGCCAACAAAAGTAGCAATGCAACGTTATTTAGTTAAGTTAATTGAATCGAAGGGATCCATGTTACACACAAGCCTACAATGTGCGACCACTGCCTATTCGCCTCGTTGCTCCGAATGGTGCTACAATGGATAGACTTCTATTCCTTCCTAAAAACGTTCTGAAAGATGTTTATTCTCCATTTGTGTTCTAGATTCAATTAGTGATAACATTCATCAAAAGCATGGACTTTCATTTTATGGTGAAAATAAAAAAGGTATGAAGAAATTTGAATGGAATAATAATAGAATGACAGTGTAATCCATTAAACTTAATTTGAAACACATGGATGGCCACTGTTGAATAGTGTCTTACACACATACCAGAGCAGAATAGCCCTTCATTTAACCCATTTCTATACCATTTGTGCATGCATATAGTTTATTCAACTTTTAAATCGTGTGTAGGCATTGCCAACACGTCATGGCATACTGCTAAAATACCTTCTTCAAATGTATAACTGCAGGAAAATTTACTTACTCGTTTCTAGACAACATAAGAACAATTGAGTTTCATGGACATGTTCATGTTAGGCAAAAAGAAGCGAACTGGAATTGCCAAAACCTAAAACGGTAGGCCCTCCGCTTTGGCACTGGCAGCACCTTAAATTGACATACTCTATGCTGGCCAAACATAGAATGCGCTCCTATTGGTTGGAAAGACTGACCAATCAGAGAGCTCATTCCCGCTCTCTACTACTCTCGCTGGATCGAGCTCAGCGTGTTCATTCATTGGCTCTTCTGTACGGCTGTTCTATATGAATCAGCGCGCGAAAAAAACTGTTTTTTCACTGTTTATGGAAAAAGGTAATAGCATGTTCCTAATCTAACGAAATAATTAAAATGCGACTAGATATATGTTAGGCTACTCCACAAGAACAGTCCCATTATTTGTGTTGGTCAATGAGAAAGTTGGAGATGGAAATCTTATATAAAAGAAAAAGGTAAAAGAGGTAAATTAGATGGTTTCAAACACCTCTATTCGGCCTACATGTTCGTCTACTTCGCACATTCACCTGTAATGTATTAAATGGTAAAAATAAGGATGTCATCTTTTCCTCACCATAAAAGTCGACTTTCCTTTCAATAAACAATAAACACCCGTGTAATTAATTCGTTTAGTTCAATAGTCTAGCCTATTCGTTCACTAAACCCGCACAATTTAGTAGATTTATTCAATGAGCCCAACTCTAATCCTGTTTGTTGTGAAATAACACAATGTTTATATAAGACACTTTTCTGGAAATGTGAAATATACTATGTGTTCATATAGATAAAATATTGGACTATCAGTGTGACTTAGATTCTATACTTTGTTTACATCCAACCAATGTACGCAGTCCTTCTCTTCGCTACCATTCCAGGCTTGTACAATGAGCTCAGAAACTGCAAAGTGGTGAATATATCCGTGAAGAATGTACAGAAAAAGACCCCGCCCACATTCTTTGAGGAAAACTTTATTCCTTAGGGCTAAACAGGCATAAATAAAGAAAGATTCATATACCAAAGACTGCGTCTTGCATGGAATGATTTGAGATTTTTAAGAATGGAAAGCACACGGGGACCATCGGTGAGATTTTAAGCCCAAATACGATTATATTTAATTGCATAATGACGCAATGTTTAAGTTTAAACAATAGGCTATGTATTTCTGTGTCGTGATGTGGAGGATAAATGTCTCATTCGTTCCCGTCTTTTAGTGAAAAAGGGGAACCGTTTCTATTTATTTATACTTCAGTCGAATATCTCGAATCATCTCTTGTAAGTCTCAATGCATTCCATTGGCTGACTGCTTAAGCTAGAATGTATGGTGCATTCTTGTCGTGAACGCCATGTTGTACTGAATATTGAAAAAACGTGTGTGAGAACTTTTCTCCAAAGATTTATGTAATCGATATGGTACGGATAAATAACTTATTGCGACCAGCATTCATAGATTACACTTCAATTGCATTAAATGTGCCTTACATTTTAACGTTAAAAAAAAAAAGATTTGGTCTTTTCCCCTGTGAGGTCACCCTATAGACTTTCACTAATGTCTTCTGCACAGAAAATGGCGGTGTTCTGCCTAGGTCTACTTCAATGATCATTCTAAAAACAATATATATTATTGATAACGAAAGGTTCTAAGTGAATGACAAAATGAAATAAATGAACATTTAAGTTCAGAACACTGTTTGTGCCCTTTATATAGTTCTTTATCAAACGTTTTATGTTGAAGACATTTTTGCTTTGGATTCTATCCATTCAAATTGTTGTTCAATACCCTTTTTGCCAGTCTCTGGATCTAGGCCTATTTTATGTGAATGTAAGTGTGATCTTTTCAATTAGTGAAGCATAGTATAGCTGGTGAAGATGTTCACCAATGTTTATTGTCATAAACTTACAAATAGCTTAGGAAATGGGACTTTTAGGAATGTTATAAGAATGCAATATTTGTTTGATAACAGCAGTTAACTTGTTGTTAGAAACCTGTCCAGAAAATAGTATTTCAGACACTGTACAATATTACATGAAACAACAAATCAACTGATTTGATTTATATGTCAGCTAATTTTCTTGATAGAAATTATTTATAGTATCAAGTTGCAGTATATCGTCATTTCATGGTAGATTTCTTTTACTCCAATTCAATACAGAAAACACATTTATGAACGAAACCCTCAGAGAATATTATGCATATTCATTTAATTTCTGTTCACGTAACCTCATGAGTTGAAAATGAATCTAAATATTGTTTATTAATTAAATTATATCAAATGAGTTCCTGAGTGGACTTAAGGTGACATGGAACTGACCTAAGCTCTGATGCAAACTACACTTCAAGTCACTTAATCTGAACACTTCCAAGCATACATTACTTATATATTACAATAGGCTATGTTAATTTATTCACTCATTTCCAGTTAATTTTGGAATTGACATATAATTCATTTGTGATCAATGTTTGATTTTGGTATATTTTGAAACAGTTATTTATTGGTGTTGTATTAAACAACTGTACCTAGTGCCTCTTGTAAAATGTACTATATAACACACACATTCATTTATAAGAAGATAACACAAAAAACTTCAGAGAGATAGTTTTCTGAAGTTCAGACCAAGCTAAGTTTGAAAAGCAAACGTATTGAAACACATCTCACCAATATAACCAATCCTGGCCTGCACGCTGGTAATTCCTTTTAATTAACAATAAGTGGAAATTTAGCAGAGTGCAACATTCAGAATGTTGAGGATAGAAGTGTGATGAATAGAGTGTAATAACGTACGTATTGCATGGTAGTGGATCATGTCTGTTCTATATTCTAGAATGTACATAATGTTTTAAACTGACATGGTGTGAAATTTGCACCCAGAATCAGAATCATGTTTATTGTCCTACAAGAGGAAAATCTTGAATTGACCTTTGGTAATTGGAAAATGGATTTTGTCTGATTAATTTAGGTACTACATACTGAATAATAACACTGAGTAAAAGTACCTATTTCTTTGGTGTTTACAGATCTGAAAGAGACAGATAGGTTTAAGCAATATGGCAGAGAATACATTAGATTGCTTTCACCATGTTGCTTACACATTTCAAATTTGAAAACACAGAAGCGGTAGGAGCTTGGGTAGTTTTGGAACCGTACAGAACTACTCATTAGGAATGCACTATATAGGGATTATGGCTGCTCTTTGAGACCCAATGTATGCCTCTGACCATGAGGTCAGGGAATAGCCTATCAACTCATCTTGACTGTGAGGCAGAGGCAAATATGGTGGATAAATATAGATAGTTCACTCAGGGCGTTTGCCATTGGAAAAAAATGGTCAGTTCCAGCCTACTTAACTGGGTGTCTCCCATAGACACCAATGCAATAGCAGCTGGGTCTGGTCTACTTCATTGACTTTCATCTTCCGTCTCTGGCAGAGGTTATCCTTGCTCCACTGTTTCTCCTTGCAGACATATAGCAGAGATAGCCGTGCAGTTATTGGGGTTCAACATCAAGGGCCACTCATTTGGTTTCCACTCATGTTAAAGTAAGTTTTACATTTCCTGAAACAACTTTGTTTTATTGGTTTAAGCTCAGCATGTTTGATTCACCAGTGTTGGGATATGATTTAATTGGCTATGATGTTTCCCCAGTCTCATCTAGTGAAAGCCTTACCATCCTGCAGGTAACACTTACTCTTCTGTCTGCATTTGTCCCCTATAATGAATTTTCAACCATGTTTGCATTACTATTCACCAGCAGACGGTGGTGCTGATAAAGGCGGTCAAAGAAAGGTGAAAGTGGTCTTATGACATGTGTTTACCCTCTTTCAAACATGTGCAACTCTACTGTAATTCAACTATTTATTTTCAAAGATAGCCTCAAAATATTACCTCATTCCCTGTAGCCATTCCCCTTGCAAGGGGAAGATGAAACTCTATTGGTCAACATAAACTGGTAGGGCTGGTCAGTTTATTAATATTTTCCCTTGTAACTGTATCTTGGATTAAAAATAATTTGCTCTTAAAACAAACTATAGCATTATTTTCTAATGTTTATGTTCCTGACCCTATAGTAACCACAGTGTCGTCAGTGGTGTGATGGTAGCCATTACCCACTTCAGTGGGCTCCTGTATCATTAGTTTCAAGGTCTCCCGATACTCCAGATAAACGTTGTGGTTTCCACCCCACCCCTCTATCACTGCTTCTGATCAGTCAACTAGCCTGCCTGAATCACAAATGCTCTTCATTTGCACATCTTCTTTACCCTTCCTCCTCTCCATACCAATATGTGTGTTAATTAGATTGATGGTCCCCCCAACTGATCAGGATCACACCCATTCTGTTGAGCATTTTCTCAGACAAGGTGTGTCACTCTCTGTCTGATTGAATTATTCAGCGTAGCAGATAGAAATGCAATTCATAGAGCTGAGCTGAAACACAATCCCTGTGGTCTATTCTACATGACAGAGAAATGATATGTTTCACACCACGCATTTCAATCTGAACTTCCTGTAGTTGTGCCCTCTTGAGGCTTGAAGACAGAAAACTGAAAATAGAGCAGTAATTTCCATTTTGATGTGGACAACAGATTATTTCTGTGGAGTGTTGCATAGATACATAGGTGTCTGGTTAGACTCTAAAATCTCCTTCCAGACTCACATTAAGCATCTCCAATCCAAAATCAAATCTAGAATTGGTTTCCTATACCGCAACAAAGCCTCCTTCACTCATGCTGCCAAACATACCCTCGTAAAACTGACCATCATTCCTACCGATCCTCGACTTTGGTGATGTCATCTATAAAATAGCCTCCAACACTCTACTCAACAAACTGGATGCAGTCTATCACAGTGCCATCTGTTTTGTCACCAAAGCCCCATACACTACCCACCATTGCGACCTGTACGCTCTCTTTGGTTGGCCCTCGCTTCATACTCGTCGCCAAACCCACTGGCTACAGGTTATCTACAAGTCTCTGCTAGGTAAAGCCCCACCTTATCTCAGCTCACTGGTCACCATAGCAGAACCCACTCGTAGAACGCACTCCAGCAGGTACAGTGGGGCAAAAAAGTATTTAGTCAGCCACCAATTGTGCAAGTTCTCCCACTTAAAAAGATAAGAGAGGCCTGTAATTTTCATCATAGGTACACTTCAACTATGACAGACAAAATGAGAAAAATAAATCCAGAAAATCACATTGTAGGATTTTTAATGAATTTATTTGAACATTATGGTGGAAAATAAGTATTTGGTCACCTACAAACAAGCAAGATTTCTGGCTCTCACAGACCTGTAACTTCTTCTTTAAGAGGCCCCTCTGTCCTCCACTCGTTACCTGTATTAATGGCACCTGTTTGAACTTGTTATCAGTATAAAAGACACCTGTCCACAACCTCAAACAGTCACACTCCAAACTCCATTATGGCCAAGAACAAAGAGCTGTCAAAGGACACCAGAAACAAAATTATAGACCTGCACCAGGCTGGGAAGACTGAATCTGCAATAGCAGCTTGGTTTGAATAAATCAACTGTGGGAGCAATTATTAGGAAGTGGAAGACATACAAGATCACTGATAATCTCCCTCGATCTGGGGCTCCACGCAAGATCTCACCCCGTGGGGTCAAAATGATCACAAGAACGGTGAGCAAAAATCCCAGAACCACACGGGGGGACCTAGTGAATGACCTGCAGAGAGCTGGGACCAAAGTAACAAAGCCTACCATCAGTAACACACTACGCCGCCAGGGACTCAAATCCTGCAGTGCCAGACGTGTTCCCCTGCTTAAGCCAGTACATGTCCAGACTTACAGAAAACGTTTGACCTCTGTCATTGCCAACAAAGGGTATATAACAAAGTATTGAGATAAACTTTTGTTATTGACCAAATACTTTTTTTCCACCATAATTTGCAAATCAATTCATTAAAAATCCTACAATGTGATTTTCTGGATTTTTTTCTCTAATTTTGGCTGTCATAGTTGAAGTGTACCTATGATGAAAATTACAGGCCTCTCTCACCTTTTTAAGTGGGAGAACTTGCACAATTGGTGGCTGACCAAATACTTTTTTGCACCACTGTATATCTCAGTGGTCACCCCCAAAGCCAATTCCTCCTTTGGTTGTCTTTCCTTCCAATTCTCTGCTGCCAGACTGGAATGAACTGCAAAAATCTCTGAAGCTGGAGACTCACATCTCCCTCACTAGCTTTAAGCACCCGCTGTCAGAGCAGTTCACAGATTACTGCACCTGTACATAGCCCATCTGTAAACAGCCCATCTACCGACCTCATCCCCATACAGTATTTTTTTATCTTGCACCTTTGCACCCCAGTATCTCTACTTGCACATTCATCTTCTGCACATCTACCATTCCAGAGATTTAATTGCTATATTGGAATTACTTCGCCACCATTGCCTATTTATTGCCTTAACTCCCTTATCTTACCTCATTTCCACTCACTGTATATAGACTTGTTTTCTTTTGTTCTACTGTATTATTGACTATGTTTTGTTTATTCCATGTGTAACTCTGTGTTCTTGTATGTGTTGAATTGCTATGCTTTATCTTGGCAGTAGCCTACCTGGTTAAATTAAAAAAATAGAGTAGACCCAAAAAAGTTTTAAAATTGGCAGCGCCATTGAGAACTTTCACAAATTTGAAGTAATCAACTGGGGAGTCTTGCTATGGGTTAAGGAAGGATCACATAATTCCATCCAGGTCATCAGTAGGTATCAGCCAATGAAGTCTACTCATGAGGCAACATTCCATAACTGCAGGTAGCAGTAAATGGCCAACCTTTACCTATTCAAACACACTCCAGGTGGCAGTATGCACCCTTTGTTTACCAACTCAGAATTGAAGAAACTTGACTACTTCAAAATGGAGATGGCCTCAATGGCACCATAATGGGGCACAAACAATGCTGTGTCCTCTATCTCTATAGTGTATTGCTATCTGCAGTGTTGTGAATGCTTCACAGTGCTGAACACACCCTATAAAAAGGAGTTGGACTAGTGTATCATTATATAGTAAAACAGAGGGGCAAATAGGAAGCGTGATTTTTCACTTGTTTGATTAGAGATTTTTTTTTACCTTTATTTAACTAGGCAAGTCAGTTAAGAACAAATTCTTATTTTCAGCCTAGGAACAGTGGGTTAACTGCCTGTTCAGGGGCAGAACGACAGATTCTTACCTTGTCAGCTTGGGGATTTGAACTTGCAACCTTCCAGTTACTAGTCCAACGCTCTAACCACTAGGCTACCCTGCCGCTGAATACAACGAGAAACAGGAAAGCGGATATAAGCTTGAGAAGTAGGTATATTTCAGTAAAACGATAAATGTCTGAAAAGCAATGGCCACATTTATCAATCATGAGCAGCACAAATGTTTGTACCATTCTTATGAGCATTTCTTTCACATGTTATCACATTTCTGTTGCTCCAACAGGAAAACAGAAATCTTTTGTGGGTTTTGGTATTTCTCCACAGAAGATATTTGAAATTGTATGCATGTTGATTAGGATGTGCATTGTGGTCTGGAAGTTCTTAATATAAACAAAACATCTGTAATGACTAATGTATATCTATGAGACATTTTTAGTGGCATCACTTTCATATCAGAATCAAGCTCAATCACCATCACACGTCAAGATGAGTTTTTATTTTCATAAAAATAAATCATACATCTAAATAAAAATCTCCGGAGGTATCCCTACAATAAACAACCAACTCAAAAACGAAGACTCTCCTCAATCCACTGATTCATTTCACATTTCCTCCTACTAAAACCAAAAAGCCTGTTTGAATACTTTGAATATTAAATACATCCTTTCTTCCCTTGAGGTAATCACTGATCTTTCAAGGCTGGATTTGTGGAAGCAATAAAAAGTATACCATGCTTCCACTTATACAGTCACTTACAGATCAGTGATGGAGAAGGGTACGTTCTAAAGACACTCAAAACAGGCTCAATTAGTTTCATTATCACCCTCTAGGTCTTTAGCAAACACTACATGGATGCATCGAAAAGTTAAAAAAATGAAGACATCTACAGCACGTAAACAAACGACTGACTCTCTGTCCGAACTCTGACTTTCGTGCTCAGAGTCACAGAGGAGATTTTGTCTGTTGATAAACACTTTAGTTAGCTTGACAAAGCTCCCAAACGGCTCCGTTCCAATGTGGGTCACGAAGAAAAGGAAAACTTAATCTTGATGGAAGTCTGTTAGTATCGTCCTGCAAAGAGACAATGACGCATGTTAGTGTCTAAGGCTCTCTCAGACATCAAACACCAGAGTATGGTTTAAAAAGTTTACAAAATCTGTTGAGGTGTTTGTGTGTGTGTACTTACGTGGGCTGTATGAGCGAGACCTGGAGCGTGACCTGTATCGACTGTAGTAGGGAGAGGGAGAGCGCCTGCGACTGTAAGAGGGAGAGAGAAAACAAAAAGATGTACACTAGCGTAAGAAGGAATAACTCACAATATTAGCCAGCATTGGACAAGTAACCCCATTCATCCCCTCAAATTTAACATGAACACCAGCAATGTTGAGTTAGCCCTGCGGGGGAAAAAAATATAATATTTTTATTCCAAATATATTTGGAGCTACTTAAGGTTAATCTCCAATGTGAATCTCTTGAATAAAGTCAACATCCTGAGTACAACTCACCTGTACTTGTCGTACTCGTCATATCTGTCATATCCCCGGTCTCCACCTCGGTCTCCCCGATCGTATCCACGGTCATATCCACGGTCGTAGCCGCCGCCCCGTCGATCATCGTATCGGTCGTATGAGTCCCGGCCCCTCCTCCCTCCACCACTGCCACTGTTTCGCTCTCCCCCACCACCACCACCATTACTGAAGAAGGGACAAGTTCATGTTTACTGAGAGTTACAAGATTCCCTAAAACAATCCTTGTCTGCATCCGATATGGCACCAGGTTCCCTATATAAGGGACAGGGCGCCATTTCAGACACAACCCATAACTACCAATAAGTGAAGTAATACTATCCCCCAGTATCACTACTTCACACAACGACATCCAAGAAAGAAGAAGACACACAATACCAACAGGAGACAGAACACTGGCAGCAAGACATCTGTAAAATCACACAATGAGCAGAGATTAACCATCCTATACTTACTGTGTGGGTCGGCCCATGTAGATGCCAGGCGTAGGGGTGTGGGCCCTCTTGGTGATGGAAAAGTCCACTCTGATACGTCTCCCGTCCAGCTCCATACCGTTGGCACGCTCCATCGCCTAGGAAAAAAGAAAGAAAAAAAAAAGAGACGAGGAACCAAATGATGAGTTTAAAAATCAGTTACCCTGAAAATTAGCTTCTCTCCATCTCAACTCTGGGTTCTACTTGCCTAGGGATAGTTTTGGGGTGAGGGGTAAAGACACGGTTCAATGCGTGCGCATACTGAGCACGGCTTGCACTGTCCCATTGAGCCAGCACAGCCGTTGAGACTGCTTCTCCGATAGAAATCCCAGATCATGCTTGTAGACGATGTCATGGTGACGTTGGCTAGCTAAACTCATATGCAGAAACACGTCATCGGGTCTAACATATCACACCAAACTGCGCATGAGCAGGCCTTCAAATTAAATGCATTCCTTCGATATAAAGTTGTCACTGTCACAAGGTTTGAGTAACATTTTCAGTTACTTAAGACATTGGCGCAAATCCAAGCTGTGCCTTTAGATTTCAAGAAAATGAAGGAAGAATGACTTCTCAAACCGCAAACCCCGTCTACAGAGTCTGTGTCGCAAGCAATCCTCAAAGTCTTGCAACAATGGGCCTCTGGGTTTAGAACCTTCATTACAGTGAAGAGTTCCATGTGACTGGTACCAAGGCGAACTTTGAGTGGCAGGCCTGACACCTGGTGGTTCTTATGAGTAGTCACACCTAACACAACAGATACAATATGAAAGCTAATGCATAGACTAGTCAGCGTACAATATCAATTGTTCAAGATGAATTAGCAAATGAACAGGATTTTGAACCTTTTAGATATTCAAGGATTGAGGAATAAGGCGTTTGACACCACAAGTTGCCGTCGCCTCTTAGGTATTACTGTATTACCCAATGATTAACAGCACTTCTTATGACGATAAAATTGGTTCTGAATAAGACATCACCTTTTTCCCCAAACTCTCTCTCAATGAATCTTTCCTAGATTCCCCTTTCCTTTCATCTTTATTAAAACCCATTGGACAAGAAGGTTTGACGGCAGGGACTTAGACCTCTCCTCCAATAGGGGCGTCAGGTAGCCTAGTGGTTAGAGTGTTGGGCCAGTAACTGAAAGGTTGCTAGATCGAATCCCCGAGCTGACACGGTATAATTCTGTATTTCTGCCCCTGAACAAAGCAGTTAACCCACTGTTCCTAGGCCATCATTGTGAATAATAATTTGTTCTTAACTGACTTGCCTAGTTAAATAAATGTTAATTAAAAACATTTTTAAAATAGGTTGAGGAGCAAGGAGAGAGGATGCAATAATCGAGGAAAGACAAATTGCGAAAGAGGCCCAGACAGCTACGTTTGTTCCATACCTCCTTGGAGTCGTCGATCCTCTCGAAGTAGACGAAGGCAAAGCCGCGGGAGCGCCCGGTGCGCTGGTCATACACCACGTTAACCCCGGCCAGCGGGCCATACCGGCCAAACACTTCCCTCAGGTCCTTCTCCGTGGTGTACAGGCTCAGCCCAAACACCCCCAGGCACTGGTTGGGGTCAGGGTTCGCCTAGAGGTCAAAGGGGTCAGATTTCACAGCAGCTGACAGGAACAAGTAGATTACCAGCCACTGGGAGTAACATGTGAGTTACCTGTAAATCACTCATAGTCTCAGTCCCTCTCGCTCACTTACACACAACCCCTGATCTGAGTCATACATGGGACGGTATTCAGGAGCGTTACTGCTAGACCACAGAATTTGCATGTTGAGGCCCCCCTTCACATTAAAATACTCCAGTGCTCTTCTAATGTAGAAGATAAAAGGTAAGAATGTCTACATACCCTGGCATCCTCATCACCTCCTGCTCCCTGACCGAATGTCTCTTTTCTGAAGTCATGGCTCTATTGACATAAAGAGAGGGAGGGTTAAATAAAAGGGTTATTAAATAAGTCACAGCATTCTGTTTCCTGTAACAGACAATACAGCTTTAGTATTTTCTATACCATACTGAGCTGTAAATTAACACTACCTACAATTAACTATGTACACACATCCTAATAAAGTTCCACAATTACATGAAGCAGCTGCAAGCCCTTAGAAAATACCAAATAGTCACATTTGTTATTTTCTACACCCTACTGAGCTGTTCCTCTACCACAGGGTTTCCCAACGCTCTTCTTGGTAACCGTCATGTTTCACATACTAAAAACTGGAACACTTGCTGTAACTAGTTCAGTAATAATCAAGCCCACGACTAGTTGAACCAGATGTGACAATTTAGGATTACAATAAATGTGAAACGTCTGGTGGTTACCAAGGAGAGGGTTGCGAAGAACTGTTCTACTCATTCAGCAATCAGACCCTGACCTTTGACCTGTCAGCAACGTGATACTCACTCTGCTGCTGGTATGGCGGCGGTTAGGTGACTCGCTTTGGCTCTTCTTCTTCCGGTATTCCGGGCTGTAGGAACGGGACTTCTTCCGGTTGGAGGGGGAGCGAGAGCGGCTGTACCTGCGGTTGGAGTGCCTCCGAGAGCGAGACCTGGAGAGAGGTTGGAGGAGAGAGGGCCATAGGAAGGAATGAGGGAAAGGGGAGAGCAATAGAATTGTCAACTTGACCCACAGCACATTGAGACATTACTCTCCACAAATAGAATGGAAATCAATTAGTTATTTCTGCTAAGAGAAATAACAGGAGGACAGACTCACCTGGACTTAGAGCGGGACCGAGACTCTGAGTGTTTGGCAGCCCTGGATGGACTCGCGGAGCCGGATCTGCTCTCTGACCTGACCCGGACAGGACTGCCACGGTCCGATTTGGATGGGGAGCGAGAGCCCTAATGTTACAGTAGCCACGTGTTAAAGAGGCCCCCTCTTATACTTAAAACACACATCACTCAGAAGGAACACACATAAGCAACTTTTCAAAGCCAGACATAAACCACTAGAGCTCAAAAACTGTGGAGGAAAGGGTTAGCGCTCCACCACATCTATTACATATGATAGAGAAGATTAACAAAAAAAAAGAAAAAAATCATCCACTTGGATTAATAATATGTTAGAACCCTGTCAATGTTAACATATCCCACGTCTCATTTCTTCTACCTGTGTCAAACTAAAGTCAACATGCATTTTTAAACTATAGAAATGGAGCATAGAAGTGTAAAGACACTTGGAACATATATACTGTACATTTACTTAACCTAGGGATACATTCATTCTTTCTTCCAGATTCTTTATATACTCTACTTCCTTCTCTCAGGAATTCTACTGTTCTTCGTCGTTCTTCTTTTTTCCATTTTCATTTTCTGATTCCGGGTTCTCTTCCCCAAATAGAAACCATTTTCACCTTTAGCCATACACACTGCAAGTGCTTCTATATCTGACCACCAATCTTCCAGTTTCATTCATTTTCCCCTTCCCACTTCTATGTTCTGCTCTGTAACTGTTTTTCAAAAAAGCCTTCGTTTATTCTTGGATATTTTCTTCCACATTCTTGGACAAAACTCTTCACATCCTTCACGATCAATAACCTTAATGAAAAAAGAACATTCAATACAATTAAAGATCATATTTCGTGAAATAATGAATATCTACAGTATCTCTAGTATAGCAGGACAAACTATACTTGCAAAAATTGTTTAGTTATTACCCATCATCTCATAAGGGTTTAGTGATGAGTACAACTTTTCAATAGAGCAACATTGTAATACATTGTTGCAGCATAACACTGAGTAAGTGAACATTGTGAGAGGACTTTAGAAAACGGTTTCACTCTCACCATTAGCTACGATGTGGGATGTTACGTTACTTTGACAGCTAATTTATTTAGCTACAAGATTATAATGAAAGATTGCTGTAAACAGGAAAGGAAGAGCGGCTTGAAGATCAGATTGCCTGACTGCAACTGGTACGACAAAGGCACCAAACTTACCTGAGAGCTTTCGAATAGCGAACTCGCTCATTTCTGTGTCATGTGCATAAAGTTATGTTTGTGCTACCGGTAGCATCATGTACGATAACTAAAGATAGCGATAACATTAGCCAGTTAGCTAGCTAGAAACGTCACCTAGCTAGCTTGCGACGTAGCTAGTATTGTATTGTTCGGCTGGCAACTAGCGAAAGGTAACGTTATGTAGCTACTACTATACTAGCTAACAGTAACGAACCAGTGTATCCTCGTAAGATTACAATAGTGTGCAGAACATTTTGTTTCGGTCTTACTAACTTTTTTAAATTACGAATTTTGTTGCGTTAATTAACGTTAGCTGCTCAATCCGCTAATTAGCCTACTAAGCTAGCTTGCCAGAACGTTGCTAACAAAGATAGCAGGTTATTAACTTAGCCTGTTAGTTAGCTAGCTAGCTAGAGTACTGTATGTAAGCAAGGGAGGAAATATAGGACATTGTTTTGGGTTCCGTTGCAACGCTAATACTTACTCGTCCATCGAAGTTTCCATCCTCAATGTCACTCATTTTGCAAAGAGATTAACGATATAGCTAGTGAGCTAGCTAACGTTTCCAGACAAAATACAGTGTCCTCCTTTGCGCTTCTCTGCTCTTTCTCGTGGTGGAAGATGGCGGAGGAGGACGGAAGTTTTTAGTTTGTTTATCAACTGCAAATTTTTTGCCGACGTCATCTTGATTCCTGCCACGCCTGCTTTTTACTATGGTTCCATAGTCCATCCATTTATTGATTCAATTCAAATGCGGATCTTGTAGGCCTATGTCTGAATAACAAACTAAGATTCTTGACCAGATGTAGCTATGGTATTACAATAGTCTTCCTGGCCATTTCTGTATGACCCAGAGGGTCCCCAAACATGTGGAAGCCATTCTAACTCTACTCATTTGCCATATGAACATTGTTGGATACTGACCACCCATACCCAGCCATGGCAATTTGTCTCTTAGTTGATCAACTGCTTTGTGAATACAGAACCCATGAAATAGGAAAATATTATCTACGATAATCGATAACTTCAATGATCGATTATCCTTTACCCAAATACAGACAGCTGATGTTCTGAAAGAGCTGCAAAATCTGGATCCTAGACAATCAGGACCCTCTCTTTCTCAAATTATCCGCAGAAATTGTTGCAACCCCTATTACTAGCCTATTCAACCTCTTTCATATCGTCTGAGATCCCCAAAGATTGGAAAGCTGCCGCGGTCATCCCCCTCTTCAAAGGGGGAGACACTCTAGACCCAAACTGTTATAGATCTATATCCATTCTGCCCTGCCTTTCTAAAATATTCGAAAGCCAAGTTAATAAACAGATCACCGACCATTTCGAATCCAACCATACCTTCTCCACTATGCCATCTGGTTTCCGAGCTAGTCATGGGTGCACCTCTGCCACGCTCAAGGTCCTAAACAATATCATAACCGCCATCGATAAAATACAGTACTCTGCAGCCGTCTTCATTGACCTGGCCAAGGCTTTCGACTCTGTCAATCACTGCATTCTTATCGGCACACTCAATAGCTTTGGCTTCTCAAATGACTGCCTCGCCTGGTTCACCAACTACTTCTCAGATAGAGTTCAGTGGGTCAAATCGGAGGGCCTGTTGTCTGGACCTCTGGCAGTCTCTATGGGGGTGCCACAGGGTTAAATTCTCAGGCCTACTATTTTCTCTGTATATATCAATGATGTCGCTCTTGCTGTGGGTGATTATCTGATCCACCTCTACGCAGATGACACCATTCTGTATACATGTGGCCCTTTTTTGGACACTACTAACAAACCTCCAAACGAGCTTCAACGCCATACAAATCTCCTTCCGTGGCATCCAACTGCTTTTAAATGCTAGTAAAACTAAGTGCATGCTCATCAACCGATTGCTGCCCGCACACTCCCGCCCGACTAGCATCACTACTCTGTCACCTAGAGATGAATGTACTTTGGTGCGGAAAGTGCAAATCAAAGATGCTGGTGGAAACCAGTACAAAAGTATCTATATCCACAGTAAAACAAGTCTTATATCGACATAACCTGAAAGGCCGCTCAGCAAGGAAGTCACCCCCACAACATGATGCTGCCACCCTTGTGCTTCATGGTTGGGATGGTATTCTTTGGCTTGCAATCCTTCCCCTTTTCCTCCAAACATAACAATGGTCATTATGGCCAAACAGTTCTATTTTTGTTTCATCAGACTAGAGAACTTTTCTCCAAAAAGTACCATCTTTACCCCATGTGCAGTTGCAAACTGTAGTCTGGCTTTTTTATGGCGGTTTTGCAGCATTGGCTTCTTCCTTGCTGAGAGACCTTTCAGGTTATGTCGATATAGGACTCGTTTTTACTGTGGATATAGATACATTTGTACCTGTTTCCTCCAGCATCTTCACAGTGTCCTTTGCTGTTGTTCTGGGATTGATTTGCACTTTTCGCACCAAAGTACATTCATCTCTAGGAGACAGAACACGTCTCCTTCCTGAGCGGTATGATGGCTGCGTGGTCTCATGGTATTTATACTTGCGTACTGTTGTTTGTACAGATGAACGTGGTACCTTCAGGCATTTGGAAATTGCTCCCAAGGATGAACCAGACTTGTGGAGGTATACCATTTTTTTTCTGAGGTCTTTGCTGATTTCTTTTGATTTTCCCATGATGTCAAGCAAAGAGGCACCGAGTTTGAAGGTAGACCTTGAAATACATCCACAGGTAAACCTCCAATTGACTCAAATTAAGTAAATTAGATTATCAGAATCTTCTAAAGCCATGACATCATTTTCTGGAATTTTCCAAGCTGTTTAAAGGTACAGTCAACTTAGTATATGTAAACTTCTGACCCACTAGAATTGTGATACAGTGAATGATAAGTGAAATAATCTGTCTGTAAACAATTGTTGGAAAAATGACCTGTGTCATGCACAAAGTAGATGTCCTAACCGACTTACCAAAACTATAGTTTGTTAACAAGAAATGTGTGGAGTGGTTGAAAAACGAGTTTTAATGACTCCAATTTAAGTGTATGTAAACTTCCGACTTCAACTGTATATTGCACTGGTCTCCCCCAAAGCCAACACTTACTTTGGCCGCCTTTCCTTCCAGTTCTTTGCTGCCAATGACTGGAACGAATTGCAAAAATCTCTGAAGTTGGAGTCTTATATCTCCCTCTCTAACTTTAAGCATCAGCTGTCAGAGCAGTTTACCAAATACTGTACCTGTACACAGCCAATTTGTAAATAGCACATCCAACTACCTCATCCCCATATTATTACTTACCCTCTTGCACCCCAGTATCTCTACTTGCACATTATCATCTGCACATCTATCACTCCAGTGTTAATGCTAAATTGTAATTATTTCACCTCTATGGCCTATTTATTGCTTGACCTCCCTAATTTTCTACATTTGCACCCAGCTGTGCCCTGGACACCATTTGTGAATTGATTGCCCCCCATCTAGCTTCAGAGTTTGTTCTGTTAGGTGACCTAAACTGGGATATGCTTAACACCCCGGCAGTCCTACATTCTAAGCTAGATGCCCTCAATCTCACACAAATCATCAAGGAACCCACCAGGTATAACCCTAACTCTGTAAGCAAGTGCACCCTCATAGACGTCATCCTGACCAACTGGCCCTCCAAATACACCTCCGCTGTCTTCAATCAGGATCTCAGCGACCACTGCCTCATTGCCTGTATCCGCTACGGAGCCGCAGTCAAACGACCACCCCTCATCACTGTCAAACGCTCCCTAAAACACTTCTGTGAGCAGGCCTTTCTAATCGACCTGGCCCGGGTACCCTGGAAGGACATTGACCTCATCCCGTCAGTTGAGGATGCCTGGTCATTCTTTAAGAGTAACTTCCTCACCATTTTAGATAAGCATGCTCCGTTCAAAAAATGCAGAACTAAGAACAGATACAGCCCTTGGTTCACTCCAGACCTGACTGCCCTCGACCAGCACAAAAACATCCTGTGGCGGACTGCAATAGCATCGAACAGTCCCCGCGATATGCAACTGTTCAGGGAAGTCCGGAACCAATACACGCAGTCAGTCAGGAAAGCTAAGGCCAGCTTCTTCAGGCAGAAGTTTGCATCCTGTAGCTCCAACTCCAAAAAGTTCTGGGACACTGTGAAGTCCATGGAGAACAAGAGCACCTCCTCCCAGCTGCCCACTGCACTGAGGCTAGAGAACACGGTCACCACCGACAAATCCATGATTATTGAAAACTTCAACAAGCATTTCTCAACGGCTGGCCATGCCTTCCTCCTGGCTACTCCAACCTCGACCAACAGCTCCGGCCCCCCCGCAGCTCCTCGCCCAAGCCTCTCCAGGTTCTCCTTTACCCAAATCCAGATAGCAGATGTTCTGAAAGAGCTGCAAAACCTGGACCCGTATAAATCAGCTGGGCTTGACAATCTGGACCCTCTATTTCTGAAACTATCCACCGCCATTGTCGCAACCCCTATTACCAGCCTGTTCAACCTCTCTTTCATATCGTCTGAGATCCCCAAGGATTGGAAAGCTGCCGCAGTCATCCCCCTCTTCAAAGGGGGAGACACCCTGGACCCAAACTGTTACAGACCTATATCCATTCTGCCTTGCCTATCTAAGGTCTTCGAAAGCCAAGTCAACAAACAGGTCACTGACCATCTCGAATCCCACCGTACCTTCTCCGCTATGCAATCTGGTTTCCGAGCCGGTCACGGGTGCACCTCAGCCACACTCAAGGTACTAAACGACATCATAACCGCCATCGATAAAAGACAGTACTGTGCAGCCGTCTTCATCGACCTTGCCAAAGCTTTCGACTCTGTCAATCACCATATTCTTATCGGCAGACTCAGTAGCCTCGGTTTTTCGGATGACTGCCTTGCCTGGTTCACCAATTACTTTGCAGACAGAGTTCAGTGTGTCAAATCGGAGGGCATGCTGTCCGGTCCTCTGGCAGTCTCTATGGGGGTGCCACAGGGTTCAATTCTTGGGCCGACTCTTTTCTCTGTATATATCAATGATGTTGCTCTTGCTGCGGGCGATTCCCTGATCCACCTCTACGCAGACGACACCATTCTATATACTTTCGGCCCGTCATTGGACACTGTGCTATCTAACCTCCAAACGAGCCTCAATGCCATACAACACTCCTTCCGTGGCCTCCAACTGCTCTTAAACGCTAGTAAAACCAAATGAATGCTTTTCAACCGATCGCTGCCTGCACCCGCTTGCCCGACTAGCATCACCACACTGGATGGTTCCGACCTTGAATATGTGGACACCTATAAGTACCTAGGTGTCTGGCTAGACTGCAAACCCTCCTTCCAGACCCATATCAAACATCTCCAATCGAAAATCAAATCAAGAGTCGGCCTACTATTCCGTAACAAAGCCTCCTTCACTCACGCTGCCAAGCTTACCCTAGTAAAACTGACTATCCTACCGATCCTCGACTTCGGCGATGTCATCTACAAAATTGCTTCCAACACTCTTCTCAGCAAACTGGATGCAGTTTATCACAGTGCCATCCGTTTTGTCACTAAAGCACCTTATACTACCCACCACTGCGACTTGTATGCTCTAGTCGGCTGGCCCTCGCTACATATTCGTCGCAAGACCCACTGGCTCCAGGTCGTCTACAAGGCCATGCTAGGTAAAGCTCCGCCTTATCTCAGTTCACTGGTCACGATGGCAACACCCATCCGTAGCACGCGCTCCAGCAGGTGTATCTCACTGATCATCCCTAAAGCCAACACCTCATTCGGCCGCCTTTCGTTCCAGTACTCTGCTGCCTGTGACTGGAACAAATTGCAAAAATCGCTGAAGTTGGAGACCTTTATCTCCCTCACCAACTTCAAACATCAGCTATCTGAGCAGCTAACCGATCGCTGTATAAGGAGGGTTTGACTGGTTCAGAGTTCAAAGTGCCACCATGGCACATCGATAAGAAAGCAGATGAAATTAGATGAAGCGGGAATCCAAATAGTGGGGTTTAATTGCGAACACAGCAGCACATGGGGAAAGGTTGCAGAATAATGTTATGGTTTACTAGGGAAATACAAGCGGGATATACAGTGCCTTTGGAAAGTATTCAGACCCCTTGACTTTTTCCACATTTTGTTAGGTTACAGTCTTATTCTAAAATTGATTAAATCGATTTTTCCCCCTCATCAATCTACTCACAATAACACACAATGACAAAGCGAAACGAGGTTTTAACACATTTTTGCTAATTTATGAAAAAAATGGAAATATCACATTTACCTAAGTACTCAGACCTTCTACTCCATACTTTGTTGAAGCACGTTTGGCAGTGATTACAGCCTCAAGGCTTCTTGGGTATGACGCTACAAGCTTGGCACAACTGTATTTGGAGAGTTTCTCTGCAGATCCTCTCAAGCTCTGCCAGGTTGGATGGGGAGCGTTGCTGCACAGCTATTTTCAGGTCGTTCCAGAGATGTTCGATCGGGTTAAAGTCTGGGCTCTGACTGGGCCACTCAAGGACATCGAGACTCGTCCCAAAGCCACACCTGCGTTGTCTTGGCTGTGTGCTTAGGGTCATTGTCCTGTTCGAAGGTAAACCGTCGCCCCCAGTCTGAGGTCCTGAGAGCTCTGGAGCAGATTTTCATCAAGGATCCCGCTGTACTTTGCTCTGTTCATCTTTGCCTCGATCCTAACTAGTCTCCCCGTCCCTGCCACTGAAAAACATCCCCACAGCATGATGCTGCCACCACCATGCTTCACCATAGGGATGGTGCCAGGTTTCCTCCAGACGTGATGCTTGGAATTCAGGCCAAAGAGTTCAATCTTGGTTTCATCCGACCAGAGAATCTTGTTTCTCAGGGTCTGAGAGTCCTTTAGGTAGGTGCCTTTCGGCAAACTGCAAGCGGGCTGTGAGTTTGAGGAGTGGCTTCCGTCAGGTCACACTACCATAAACGTCTGATTGGTGGAGTGCTGCAGAGATGGGTGATCTTCTGGAAGGTTCTCCTATCTCCATTGAGGAGCTCTAGTGCTCTGGTTCTTGGTCACCTCCCTGACCAAGACCCTTCTCCCCCAATTACTCAGTTTGAGTCTTGGTGGTTCCAAATTTCTTCCATTTAAGAAAGATGGAGGCCACTGTGTTATTGGAGACGTTCAATGTTGCAGAAATGTTTGGGTACCCTTCCCCAGATCTGTGCCTCGACACAATCCTGTCTCAGAGCTCTAACGACAATTCCTTCGACCTCATGGCTTGGTTTTTTGCTCTCTCATGCACTGTCAACTGTGGTACCTTATATAGCCAGGTTTGTGCCTTTCCAAATCATGTGCAATCAATTGAATTTACCACAGGTGAACTCCAATCAAGTTGTAGAAACATCTCAAGGATGGTCAATGGACACAGTATGCACCGGAGCTCAATTTTGAGTCTCATAGCAAAGGGTTCGGAATACTTATCGTGCCTTGCAAATGTATTCACCCCCTTGGCATTTTTCTTATTTTGTTGCATTACAACTTGTAATTTAAATGGTTTTCATGTAATGGACATACACAAAATAGTCCAAATTGGTGAAGTGAAAATAATATCTTGTTACAATTTTTATTTTTTATTGAATAAAATAGAAAAGTGGTGAATGTACAGTGGGGCAAAAAAGTATTTAGTCAGCCACCAATTGTGCAAGTTCTCCCACTTAAAAAGATGAGAGAGGCCTGTAATTTTCATCATAGGTACACTTCAACTATGACAGACTAAATGAGAAAAAAATCCAGAAAATCACATCGTAGGAAGGATTTTTAATGAATTTATTTGCAAAATATGGTGGAAAACAAAAGTTTATCTCAATACTTTATATACCCTTTGTTGGCAATGACAGAGGTCAAACGTTTTCTGTAAGTCTTCACAAGGTTTTCACACACTGTTGCTGGTAATTTGGCCCAATCCTCCATGCAGATCTTCTCTAGAGCAGTGATGTTTTGGGGCTGTTGCTGGGCAACACAGACTTTCAACTCCCTCCAAAGATGTTCTATGGGGTTGAGATCTGAAGACTGGCTATGCCATTCCAGGACCTTGAAATGCTTCTTACGAAGCCACTTCTTCGTTGCCCGGGCGTGTTTGGGATCATTGTCATGCTGAAAGACCCAGCCACGTTTCATCTTCAATGCCCTTGCTGGTGGAAGGAGGTTTTCACTCAAAATCTCACGATACATGGCCCCATTCATTCTTTCCTTTACACTGATCAGTCGTCCTGGACCCTTTGCAGAAAAACAGCCGCAAAGCATGATGTTTCCACCCCCATGTTTCACAGTAGGTATGGTGTTCTTTGGATGCAACTCAGCATTCTTTGTCCTCCAAACACGACGAGTTGAGTTTTTACCAAAAAGTTATATTTGGTTTCATCTGACCATATGACATTCTCCCAATCTTCTTCTGGATCATCCAAATGCTCTCTAGCAAACTTCAGACGGGCCTGGACATGTACTGGCTTAAGCAGGGGGACACGTCTGGCACAGCAGGATTTGAGTCCCTGGCGGCGTAGTGTGTTACTGATGGTAGGCTTTGTTACTTTGGTCCCAGCTCTCTGCAGGTCATTCACTAGGTCCCCCCGTATGGTTCTGGGATTCTTGCTCACCTTTCTTGTGATCATTTTGACCCCACGGGGTGAGATCTTGCGTGGAGCCCCAGATCGAGGGAGATTATCAGTGGTCTTGTATGTCTTCCATTTCCTAATAATTGCTCCCACAGTTGATTTCTTCAAACCAAGCTGCTTACCTATTGCAGATTCAGTCTTCCCAGCCTGGTGCAGGGCTACAATTTTGTTTCTGGTGTCCTTTGACAGCTCTTTGGTCTTGGCCATAGTGGAGTTTGGAGTGTGACTGTTTGAGGTTGTGGACAGGTGTATTTTATACTGATAACAAGTTCAAACAGGTGCCATTAATACAGGTAACAAGTGGAGGACAGAGGAGCCTCTTCAAGAAGTTACAGGTGTGTGAGAGCCAGAAATCTTGCTTGTTTGTAGGTGACCAAATACTTATTTTCCACCATAATTTGCAAATTAATTAATTAAAAATCCTACAATATGATTTTCTGGATTTTCTTTCTCATTTTTTCTGTCATAGTTGAAGTGTACCAATGATGAAAATTACAGGCCTGGTTCCTCTCTAGGTTTCTTCCTAGTTTTTGGCCTTTCTAGGTAGTTTTTCCTAGCCACCGTGCTTCTACACCTGCATTGCTTGCTGTTTGGGGTTTAAGGCTGGGTTTCTGTACAGCACTTTGAGATATCAGCTGATGTTAGAAGGGCTATATAAATACATTTGATTTGACACATTTAAATGTCTTGGAATGGCCTAGTCAAAGCCCAGACCTCAATCCAATCGAGAATCTGTGGTATGACTTAAAGATTGCTGTACACCAGCAGAACCCATCCAACTTGAAGGAGCTGGAGCAGTTTTGCCTTGAAGAATGGGAAAAATCCCAGTGGCTAGATGTGCCAAGCTTGGGGGGGGGGGGGGGGGGGTGTTGAATAGCTATACACACTCAAGTTCTTTTTTCTGGTCTCATTTCTTGTTTGTTTCACCCCCAAAAATATTTTGCATCTTTAAAGTGGTAGGCATGTTGTGTAATTCAAATGATACAACCCCCCCCCAACACAATTATAATTACAGGTTGTAAGGCAACAAAATAGGAAAAATGCCAAGGGGGTGAATATTTTTGCAAGCCACTGTATGTAAATAAGGTATGTATTTTGTATGTGTGTAGGATGCTATGGATTTAAAATATATATTTAAGAATAATGCTGTAATGTAACAAAATGTGGAAAAGTCCTCGGGGTCTGAATACTTTCTGAAAGCACTGTACAAACATGTTACCATACAAGCATGACTCACAATTGCAAAAGGGCTAAATAACTGAAATGCATCTCACATGCTGGACTGACAGGAAATATCCAGTCATTTGGCAGCAGCAAATTAACTTTAAAATCAACTAAAAAGGATATTAAAACTAACATTTATAGACAATAATGGAAAGTCAGTCACACACAACATGGAAAGGAAAACATAAATTGGCCGCCCCATGCATTCACCAACAGGAATAAGCAAGACTGGAGGGAGACACTGCTGCTTAAATATTCAAGGGTGCGAGTGAGCAGAGCTGAGAAACTTGATGTGAGTGGCAAGGGAGGGCTGTGGCCAGAAGTTATGGGTGAGGACATGAGCCTTAACACTTAGACATTCATTTAAATCTTGAATCCTTAGTTGCTACATCCATTTTGGGACTTATGAAAGAATGATATATAGCCATTGATTCTTGAATAATATAACTTGTAAATTACTCATGAGTTCAGGTCAACTGTCGTACCCTATCAGAATCCAAAATATTAGCTTGTTTTACTCCAATGTTTGTAAACAATGTACATGTAAACAAACATGTATAGCCTCAAAACATGGTTCGTACTATACTTTTGATATCATGTATGCTCAGTCCTTGCATCCATACCTCGGTCTATGAATTTGAGTGGTTACATTTCGCCTGGCCCATCCTTTAGCGTTGTTACCAAAACAGGAGCAGAGACAGCTTGTTGTTTCAATTAAGGATTCTAGGTTTATCAAATGATGGAAACACCCTCCAGCCAATGCTTAAACCAATCAAATGCTTTAAATGCATGCTGGTAAGGGTAGGCAACAACACATCTGCCACGCTGATCCTCAACACGGGGGCCTCAGGGGTGCGTGCTTAGTCCCCTCCTGTACTCCGTATTGACCCACTACTGTGTTAACACGCACGACTTCAACACCATCATTAAGTTTGATGGACGACACAACGGTGGTAGGCCTGATCACCAATGATGTGACAGCCTACAGGGAGGAGGTCAGAGACCTGGCCGTCTGGTGCTAGGACAACATGAGTGAGCAAGGCAAAAGAGCTAATCGTGGACCACAGGAAAAGGGGGGCCGAGAACGCCCCCATTCACATTGACAGGGTTGTAGTGGAGTGGGTTGCGAGCTTCAAGTTCCTTGGCGTCCACATCACTAAGAAACTATCATGGTCCAAACACACCAAGACAGTCGTGAAGAGGGCGCGACAATGCCTATTCCCCCTCAGGAGACTGAAAATATTTGGCATGGGTCCTCAGATCCTCAAAAAGTTCTACAGCTGCACCATCGAGAACATCCTGACCGGTTGCATCACCACTTGGTATGGCAACTGCTTGGTATGGCATTCCGACCATAAGGCGCTACAGAGTGTATTGCGTATGGCCCAGTACATCACTGGGGCCAAGCTTCCTGCCTTCCAGGACCTCTATACTAGGCAGTGTCAGAGGAAGGCCCTAAAAATTGTCAAAGACTCCAGCCACCCTAGTCATAGACTGTTCTCTCTGCTACCTACGGCAAGCAGTACCGGAGCACCAAGTCTCAGTCCAAAAGGCTCCTTAACAGCTTCCAACCACAAGCCATTAGACTGCTAAACAGTCCATCAAATGGCTAACCGGACTATTTGCATTGACCCCCTTTTTTATGCTGCTGCTACTCACTGTTTTATCTATGCATAGTCACTTTACCCCGACTAACCTGTACCCTCACATATTCACCCGGTACCAGTACACCCTGTATATAGCCTCTTTATTGTTGTTGTGTTACATTATTTTGTTTAAATATTTTCTTACTTAAAAAGAAAATCGGCATTGTTGGTTAAGGGCTTGATAGTAAGCATTTCACAGTAAGGTCCTATACCGGTTATTTTCGGGGCATGTGACAAATCAACTTTGATTTGAAAGATCATGTTTAAGTGCACATTTCTGTAAGGGTGGAGAATCAGGATGCAGCCAATGGTTTGTAGTAAAGGGGGTAAGGGTGTTCCATAGACAGGCAGTCCCATAAGTTAAAAGTATAAACATTAGGTTAGCCCACTATTTTTAGGACATCCCCCAACAATCGCTGTGTAATGTGAGCTCAGACTGATATGTGGAAGAAATAGACAAGCAACTTCATCAGAGGGCTAAACTGAGACAAAAAACAGGTTGTACATTGATTGGGATAAGATTTTTTACTGGTCAGTCAGGAAAAAGTCCTGGCCCTAACCATTCGTATCTGCAAGGGGAATCAACAAGGTCTAACAGTCTGGGTACTGACAAAGAGGATAGAGATGAAGTTGGAATTGATCAATTGTAACCACTTGGTAATCATCTGCTTATAGACAGTTACATTCGACTTGTTATACACCATTTAAAATTAAAGTAAAAATACATTTTTGAAGCCTTCAAGGAGAGTGCAAATAAAATTCTTTGGATTATCACTTTTATCCTTTAAAAAAAAAGTCTACTGTACAACAGCTAAATAGTTTTTTTTATATCATATATATATATATATATATATATATGATATATATATAAAACAGCTAAAAAGGGACTCTTCAAATCTACATATTAACACCAGGAGCTTCTGCAAACTCAAATACATAATTTCCAAAACTACCATGAGTGCATTGTTTAGTTGAGCAACTTCTGATATGGATGAGATTTAAAGAAGCAGTACAGCAAATTCGTAGTCGGTCTGTCCAAGGGATAAAATATTGGGGTGGCTGTGCCATTCATATTCATCATCAGCTTCCTTGAAGACTCCACAGAGTACAAACGTTTGTTCATTTCCTCTACTGTTGTTGATGCTTTGTTGCTGCCCACAGACATCCTCAAAGACAGCCGCAGTTTGTAGACCCTTTCATGAAAAAACAATTAGGGAATCTAAAATGTATGCCTAAGAGTCCATGACTGAGAGTATTAAAAAAGATGCTCAAATGTCTATGTAAAAAAATGTCAATCAGCCAAGTAGTTATTGGAAAGGTACAGGCAGTCAGTCCTTTCTCAGGGTTAGGTTCGTTTTAAATGATCTAGAATACATCCTCACTCTTTTCTTCCTCCCATGAGCTAATCACTGATCTGTAAATGAATGGATAAGCGAAAGGAAAGTTACCACCTGACCATCCTTATTAGATCAGTGACTACCTAAAGAAGAAAGGATGCACTTTTTACTTGAACAAGGCCTCAATCACTACCCACAGTACTATACCCCTGGGCGAGGTCTGTTGGGTGTTTGTGGAGGGAGGCGAGGCGTTTCCAGGCGGTGGTTGCCTGGCGTGTCCTGCTTGTGTAAGGCAACTGGAGCTGAGGCCAGGGAGCCTGCTGCAGGATGGGAGGAGTTAGTGGCTGAAGTGTTGGCCACCAGCTCCATCTTCCCCTCCAGCTTGACCAGGCGCGTCAGGATGTCGTCCAGCAACACTGCTATGGTCCTCTTCAGATCAGCTGTGTGTGTGTGTGTGTGTGTGTGTGTGTGTGTGTGTGTGTGTGTGTGTGTGTGTGTGTGTGTGTGTGTGTGTGTGTGTGTGTGTGTGTGTGTGTGTGTGTGTGTGTGTGTGTGTGTGAGAGAGAGCAAGAGAAAAAAATAAAACAATCCATTTTTGTTCAAGTAGTAAATTAGCGGTCCCTTTCATTTCCAGAGCTATAACCAGAAAAAAGTGTAGCTTCAGGGTTTCTCTAAAACAGCCCTTACCATAACCGGCCATGGAGGGGCCCTGCGGTCCTCCCAGTGTGTTCTGGTTCTCCTCGTTGAGCACCTTGACATATCGCCGGCTCAGCTCCAGGATCTGTTGGCGTAGCTCGCCACTGCTCTTGTGGCGCGGCTGCTGCACGGTGTAGCGCAGCAACATGAGCCCCCACGCCAGCCCCAAGATTATCAGCAGCCCACTCAGCTTCTGGGACATGTTTCTCCCCAGCATGGTACGGGGGCTGGACGTGGGCTGAAGATAGATGGTGGTGGGCCAGGAGAGAGGGGTAGGGGATAGAGCGTTGGGCTGGCGGATAGAGTGTGTGGCTGGGGGAACAGGGTTGGGAGTGGGGCTGGTGCTAGGTCTGGAAGTGGGTGATTTGAATTGAATGGGCAAGGGGGCTGGTGTGAGGAAAGGAAGGAGAAGGATCTAGGGGAAAAGGGGCACGGGTTTGGAGCTGGGGCTAGGACTTAGACAGGGGATAGTTCAAGCAAAATACTCTTGACACAGGGTTAAGCGGGCTGGGGCTAGGACTGGGGGATATGGGGCAGAGGTTTTGGACTGGGGGATATGGGGCAGGGGTTTTGGACTGGGGGATATGAGGCAGGGGTTTTGGACTGAGGGATATGGGGCAGGGGTTTTGGACTGAGGGATATGGGGCTAGGGTTTTGGACTGGGGGATATGGGGCAGGGGTTTTGGACTGGGGGATATGGGGCAGTGGTTTTGGACTGGGGGATATGGGGCAGGGGTTTTGGACTGGGGGATATGGGGCAGGGGTTTTGGACTGGGGGATATGGGGCAGGGGTTTTGGCCTGGGGGATATGGGGCAGGGGTTTTGGCCTGGGGGATATGAGGCAGGGGTTTTGGACTGGGGGATATGAGGCAGGGGTTTTGGACTGGGGGATATGAGGCAGGGGTTTTGGACTGGGGGATATGAGGCAGGGGTTTTGGACTGGGGGATGAGGCAGGGGTTTTGGACTGGGGGATGAGGCAGGGGTTTTGGACTGGGAGATATGGGGCTGGGGTTTTGGACTGGGGGATATGAGGCAGGGGTTTTGGACTGGGGGATATGAGGCAGGGGTTTTGGACTGGGGGATATGAGGCAGGGGTTTTGGACTGGGGGATATGAGGCAGGGGTTTTGGACTGGGGGATATGAGGCAGGGGTTTTGGACTGGGAGATATGGGGCTGGGGTTGGCTATGGAGGAGCACAGGGAATAAAAACACTACACACACCTGGCAGTCAACCATGGGGCCCAAACACATACATAGCTGCGTCACTCAGAGACGGAGGATCTGAAGGAGAGACAGACAGGCGAGTTATCCATGACATAGACACAATTAGTCATGAACTTGGGCTGGGGTCAGACAGGCACAACAATGTTGTAGAACATACTTCGGTCTTCAGAAAAGCATTGTGTAGAACTGACATGAAGTGAGTGACGTGAACTAAACTGAGTGAAGATGAATCATGTCAGCTCTATCATGGCATTTCTATCTACAATGTTCAGTATTGCATCATTCGGAAGGCTGTTTAGAAAGAAAAGCATGGCGTAGAACTGAAATTATGCTCTGTTGTGCATATTAAGAATACATGAAAGTTGCTATATAAATTATATTTTGCAAATATCCTATGTTTCTCTGCATTGTTTAAATCCCTGGCATGGATTATAAACAGGGCCAAATTGCCTATCCCAGTAGTAGGCCTATTTTCTATTTATAAAATAATATATAAAAAAAAACATTTAATTTAACCTTTATTTAATAAAATACAGACAACGATATATAGGCTACCTTCATTTTCTAATCAAGGCTGCGTAATACATGCAGGTAAAAAAACAATCAAATTATCATATTTCGCTTTTCACAGCAGCTCTGTCAATGCTTTAATTATTTCTCTGAGATCTCATGAGTGTGGGAGTGGCATACCCTATTGAGAGCAGATATGCATTGGAATAGCCATGGCATTGGCTTAGAAGCACAGAATGCTTGGAGACTAACTAGCATTTTGTGAATCTATGACATGGCTATTCGAATGCATGGCCATTCTTGATAACATTAGATGAGAGCCTTTTTGCACTCTTATCTATCTCTTACTGCTTTCATGGGAGGATCTAGTTTGCTGCATAAAAGCAGAAACTTGGGTGTTTGACATCAAGGCCTAATTGTGTCATCATGAAAAGGTCTACTGAAGAAGTGAATGCAGAAACAAACACCTAGGCTATCCTACTTGCACAGGGCTGAGATGACAATGGAAAGGACCACTGTCCACCGGACTTTTGTGCTTATTCAGTGTATCATTGTTCTTTACAAAAGTACACTATCGACTTCGGACAGTGACTTCCTGTTCCACGTATGTTAGTGTTCAAACAAAAAGGGCGTGTGCGGGGAATGATGTGATAAGATATGCTGTCCACTTCACCCAATCATCTGTCAAGCATTGTTATGCACAGCACAAGTTGGGGCAACAAATTTATCAGTTAAACATTGACCTACACAGCTGCCATCTGGGGGTTTAGGTTTGTATTTCTTTGCAACAAAGAAAACAAGTGATAAACAATACAGATCAAACAAATACATAAAAACGGTGTGCAGGTGTGGTTGGAAGCCCGAGGGTTTGTATAAAAAAACCCAATATAGAATACATAAGTGCAAAAATAAAAAAAACGGTAGTGTCATCACCTCAACGCAGCAAGGTTTGGCTCAGGTTTGTGGAAGGAAAAGTTAGCTAGCTAGTGCATGACAGAACAGTTAGTGGAACACTAAGTAAGCTAGCCAATAAGACATAACTAGCTATGTTAGCAAATAAGTCATACTTTAATAGTTTCTTAAACACATTTAAGCTTGATGGTAGCAGACATGTAGCGAAACTGTTAGCTAGATTTCTAGAAAACTAGCTGACTATAGGCTCTTGCAGTGCTGAGTTTGCTAGCTAGCTGCTAGACTAGCTTGTTGATAGCGGGCATGATGTAGATATGCTAGCTAGTCTTTATAGCTTATCGAACATGATAACTTGGCCAGAAAGACATCCACAAAGTTGTCTCACACCTCGAGCAGTACTTCATTGACTTGTATCAAACCGATCTAAAAGCAAACTAACGTTATATTACCTGGATTTGTTCGTTTGAATCACTAAGCTGTTCGGAACATCAGTCTGCGATCCCATTCCAAGAAGGAGAACACAGCACAAGGCAGAGACATAAATGTCACTATCAGAAGATGCTTGATAGATAGCTAGCTAGCTCACTGCTAACGCGGAATCTAATATCTCAATAATATTAAGCATTATAACTGAAATAAATGGCCTGTCCTTAAATTGAGTAGCAATGCATAATTGTTCATAATGCAATCCGTCTCGAGCACAGTCCGTTTCCTGAGCGACGAATAGCGGTCTCGTGTGTACTGCGTCACCGCTTTTTTTCTGTATGGATTGAAGGGAAATGTATTGCGCATAAACACAGAATATCAGAGAGTAAAAGGAAGAGATAGGCCCAACTCGGCGGAAAATCTGTCTCCCTCCAGCAGGTGGCGGTTTTTCGTTGTTTCGCCCATCAAGCAAGGAGTTAAGGGGTAAACAGAGGACAAAAGGGTGGACAATCTCGAAGAAATTCGTTTTTGTATGGAGGTCAGTGAGTTTAGAATTTGGTAAACGAAAAAAAACTGTTGCTACGTGAGATTTATATGATCGATTAGAAGTTTCACACGGCTTAAGTTGTTACAAGTTACTGATATATGTAGGACACGTGACATCCCGGGCAACTGTTAGAAAAAAACCCACTTTATTTTGGAGTTGTCTTGAGTTGGCTATGCATATTCATGTCATGAGGCCAGCATCTCTCTCCATTGTTTACAGGTGGTTAACGTCAACAACCCTCATCGAATATTTACAATACAGAAGTTACCACCAAACCAAAGAAAGGATAGGCGGGTGCTAGACAGGCCGCCGTGCCGCTTTGTGAACAACGACTCCCTAGGGCTGAGAGATGGTTTATAACCTTTGGTGAAATTGACCAGATACTATAGCGGACGCTCTTAACAATGAAAATAATGGAAGACAGTTTGGAGGAGGCAAGATCAGGTGGGACCATTCAAGCCAATGAGAGGGCAGATACGCAGGACCATGACGGTTTCCACTAGTTACCACAGCCACAAAGTAGAAAATATTTACATTTCACGAAAACAAAAATGAATTAATTATCGTGGCAATATTGGGAAAAAAACTAAAACAATAACTTACAAACGTTTATTTTTCTTTGCTGATTGTAATAATTTTGGAAAGGAATGAATGGATGGCATATGACCCACAGAAAGAATAAACCAAGGACAAGGTTCCCGCCCACCAGCCTAAAGCAAGGGAGAGAGAAAGGGAAAGGGGAGAATGGTGCAGATCGCTTAGCAACGTGGACGCTTGGTCCTCAACCGGATACGAGCACAAGACTTCAGTCGAAAAGCTGAAGGATTTTACAACATCTAGCTAAAACAGTATCTCAAAACTTGAGCGATGGAGAGAATATGGCTTGACAAGACTGCATCTAAGGCAGTGGACGACTATCTGGAGTACAGGAGGTTTGTTTTGCTTGTCAGTGAAAATGTGTTCTAGGATTATATTCAATCTGGAGCACTTCTGAAAATTTCCTCTGTCACCTGACTGACTTTATAGGCCTATTTGCTTTGTTATGTTTGCCTTCAGACAAATTAGAAAGTGCACACATCCCTTGTATGTAGAATGTCACCAATGTCATTTTTTGGAGTCAGTTTATTTTACACTAGCCTTCCTTCCTTTCCTTTCTTAGCAGATCAATCTAATGGTACTACATAGGTGGAACTGTAATGAAGTTGAAAGTATAAGCTTTGGAGTGTGAATGTCTATTTCACCATACTACTTGTGTATCAGTGTTATATTTGAGGAGGAAATGGGAAATTAATCATTTGCAGAATCAGGCTACTCTATGATCAGAACTACTAATCATGAACACCATTAACTTGGAAAAGATTAGTTGTAACTGTCACTGTTGCTCTATTCTTGTCCCATGTCTTGCTTATGCAATACTTTATTTCATATGTCTGGCAGCTGTGTTTTTGTGTTATTTTTTTGTGTGTTCTTGTTTTGAACTAAATTGCAAAAGAAAATCCTTTAAAAACAAAGTTTACTTCTCATCATACCCCTGTGCTGTGGCGCCTGTTGTTGTGTGTCAGGGTCGTGGGTGAAGACGATGGCGGCAGACTATTCTCCCCAGAGGAATATGAAGAGTACAAGAGAGCAGTGTTTCCACAGAGACTACACAACAGGCTGTATGTGAGCTTTGGAGTGCCAGGGGGAATAGACTGTAAACTCATCGGCCCAGAGACACCTTGCTTCTGCACACACAGGTACACAGCAACATCCTCCATCGCTAATACAACGCTGTGATTAGTTCATTAGTTGTGTGCCTCCAAAATGGAAGTGCACTATGACCTCTGCAAAGTGGTCTGAACCTTTTATGGCTGAGGAGGAAGCATGGTTTCCCAGGAACTGCATGGTCACTGATTCAAGCATCACTCCAGTTATCCTTCTTATTCGCTACACTTGTCTTGGTTGAATCCCTCCAGGTACAAACAGCATCAGACAGACTTTGAGAAGGTTCCTTCGGAGCGCCCGATAGCACTACCATGCCGAGTTCAAGGGTGTCGGTGTTTGGCCTTTCAGTACGTGCACCTGAACGGGTCGCAGCCTGTACGTTGCAGGTGCAAACACTCTGCCTACGACCACAGTGAGACCTCAGAACACCTCTGTGGGAAATGTAAGTCTCATTTGTCCCCTCGCTGAAGCACTGAGTTATTGTTATAATACTCCTTCTATACTCCCTGACTTCCAATTTGTTGTGTTGAAAGTAGTGTCAGTGTTGTATAGGGTGTGGTTGAGGCCACATTGACCCACCTCCCTATTTACTCTCTGTCCTCAGGCTCATCCTGCTCTGGGTTCCGGAGCCCCTACAGCTGTGGGTGTGGCCAGCCTAGCTTCGCCCACCAGACGCTGGTGGAGACGAAGGCAGAACGGGAGGCCCGGGGTTGTCCGGTGGGCAGAGACGTTCCATACGCAGCCATGGGGGGTCTGACAGGGTTCAGCTCCCTGGCTGACGGGTACCTGAGACTGGATGATAGCGAGGCAGGTGAGACCTCCAGGCTGCATCACAGACTCATCACAGACTCACTGACAAGAGACAGCCACAAGATGAATTACAGCAAAGGCATCCCAGTCATTCTAATGAGTCTAATTTCAGCCTTTAGATATGAGATATCTAATTGTTACACATGACCTTGTGCATGCTTGTGCCTGTGTAGGTGCCCCTCACCTGTCTGTTCTGTCGTCTCAACAACCAAGAGCTTTCCAGGAGCATGTGTTTGAGAAAGCCTCAGGACCAGCAGCAGCCTCAGGACCAGCAGCAGCATCCGGACATACAGGTCAGAACCCAACCAAGCTATAGGAGGCTTTGGGGGGCATAATTATGACTGTGCTTTGAAGTCTAGCCTGGGAAGCACATGCTTGTCACGTACAATCTTTGGAAGGGTGGCCAGGAGAGACTATGAAATGCCTAATCTGAGTGTAAATGAGGATGCAATTTATCCTGTAGGTCAGCATTTCCCAAACTTGGTCCTGCCACCCCGAGTTGCCCTAGTACTACACAGCTGATTCAAATAATCTAAGCCTGAGTATGAGGTGGCTATTTTAATCAGCTGTGTAGTGCTAGAGGAAAAACCTGAAGCGGGGGGGGGACCCTGCTATGGCTCATATAGAAATCCAAAACAGAGATGATATTTGTCTCATAATAGATGTATTGCGTTATTTTAATAGTTTCCCTCTGATATGTAGAGAGATCATTGACGTCCTGGACCAGGGCTCTGTCTGACCTCAGCACCAGAGAGGAAGAAGACATGGCGTACTTGGAGAGACGCTACCAGGACAGGGTGAGGAGGACAGTTCTCTAACAAAACACAGGAGGCCAGCAAAGAGCAGTAGAAACAGAATTGTACAGATGAAAAATAAGTGAGATCAAGGAAGCAGAGCGACACATACTGTGCCTTCAGAAAGTATTCATACACCTTGACTTATTCCACATTTCGTTGTGTTACAGCTTGAATTCAAAATTGATTAAATATATTTTTTTCTCTGACCCATCTACAAACAATAGCCCCGTAATGACAAATTGAAAACATGTTTTTAGAAACTGTTGCAAATTTATTGAAAATGAAATACAGATGTATTTTGTATTTATTAAGGATCCCCTTTTAGTTGCTGCCAAGGCAGCAGCTACTCTTCATGGGGTCCAGCAACATTAAGACAGTTATTAAGACAGTTATATCCAATTTTAAATATTATATGACATTTCATAACACTTTTCACAACACATTAAGTATGTTCCCTCAGACCACTACTCTACTACCACATATCTACAATACAAAATCCATGTGAACGTGCAGGGGCGGGCTGAAACAATAATTCAGGCTGGGAATTTGACTGCATTCCAGGCCAACCTGTTCATGTAAACCACCAGACCGCTAATTTTGTAGGCTAAACCCTATTTGTTGATGTAACGGGTACGAAACACCATATGTGTACTTGGTTAGGAGACTCTCCTGTGAGCAATGCAGAGAAGCCCCTGTAATGTCCTGCATATTAGCTGCTCCGTCTGTTGCATTGCCAACACACTGTTTGATATCTATATCCATCTTCACAAGGTCCACAAAGTACTGTCCAGTCAATGACTCACAGTCAATGACCGCAATGAGTCTCTCATGGACAACATCAGTGACATATCGCAGGAACTACTGCACACTGGTCTTTGGATGTTAAATCCTGTGTTGTGCCCATTTGTATTGAGAACATCCCTGCTTTTCTCACTTCAACAGCAACTGTCTGCTGAATCAACATTCTGATGACTTCAATTACTTTATTTGCTGTTGTTTTGGACATCATAGTTACCAAGGACCCTCTTCCTTTACTTCCCATCTGCTTCTTTCTCTACTCAATGCTCCACCAACATGCTCTTGTAGGCAGACATCATATTTGCTTAGCAACAATATAAGCTCAAGAAACTTGCCATGATTGACAGCCATGTTTTCCATGTTATATGCAGCTTCGTGTCTGTTTCCTCTGTAGCTAAGCCCACATTTACCAATAACTTTAACTACATCAATCACACGTTCCATGACCTGCCTCCTCTTTCTGACCGGGTCTCGTTGAACTTACATTTGCTTATCACTCAGAAGAGTACAGATGTCTGTTTTGTTGGCTCTGAGGAAAAAGGCACTTTCTCTATGGGTCTTGCTTCTCTCATGTTTCTGTACTCTCACTCACTGGCTGAAGGATTTGTAAGTGCAAGACATACTGAGCAGAACAATTTTTTATTTTACTAGGCAAGTCAGTTAAGAACAAATTCTTATTTTCAATGATGGCCTAACAGTGGGTTAACTGCCTGTTAACAGATTTGTACCTTGTCAGCTCGGGGATTTGAACTTGCAACCTTTTGGTTACTAGTCCAACGCTCTAACCACTAGGCTACCCTGCCGCCCCGTCCCAAGGAGGGAGTTACTTCATTGTATATCAGCCATTTTCTGTTTGTGCCATCTTTGGAGTGGAATACTTTGGGAATTACTCTTTGAGGGGTTTGTTTTGGGTGGTACTGAAAAAATAAGTCCAAATCCTTGAACTGAGGACGGGCAAAATAAATGGATTTTCAGTGCTTTCGCTGTCCCTTTCTGTTTTCCCTGTACTGGGCTCTAAACCTCTCTCTCTCTAAACATCTGGTTGCTCTGCAGAATGAGATTAACATTGTAAATAACCTCAACTTAAACTTGTGCAGTCATTGATTGTATGTCCCTGATTACAGTCCTACTAATAATCTTATAAATAAAGCACATATTCATCTAAAATCATAGCCTACATGTATGTTTAGGTTTGTGCTCTTAAGTTGTTCCTGCTCTGAGTCTGACTCTGAGCTGACCACCATCTCCAGTTTTGCAGGAGCACCTGAAGCTCTAGTGCTGCTTCCTTCTCCACCTTTGCAAAGAAAATACTCTTATCATACTCACTATCATTAGTGCTACATTAATACAGCTCTGGGAAAAATGAAGAGTGTTCTCTTAATTTGGAGGGGTCTCTTAATTTTTCCCAGAGCTGTATATTATTGTAGTAACTTGTAATGTTGGTACTAATGGCGCTAATGATCTTTGTCATTGCCTGTGCTGTGTCACACAGGCTACTGTGTTACTGTGTCACACAGGCTACTGTGATACACAGGCTACGTTCATGGATGTATTGTGGTTAGGTTAGTGTAGCCTGTTTCGCTGTACAGTGTATGTGCACTTTCCCTAGCTTGTGTGGCATGAGTCATGACCTAATGCTGGCTAGTCCATAGTTTAGGTTTACAGTTTTTTACTAGTTGAAACATATTGCCTTCAATGTCATATTATGATCGCTATGCTGCAGTCATTACTATGATATAATTCCTCCACGAAGATGTAAAACGTGCACATTGTTTAGCCTACCGGCCTTTGTGTCACTATTGTTAGCTAGGCTACTTAGCTAGCCATGCTGGAATAGGACAGGAGAAGTACTCCAGATATAACAAACTGAACCTAGCCCCCCGACACATAAACTACTTCAGCATAAATACTGGAGGCTGAGACAGGAGGGGTCAGGAGACACTGTGGCCCCATCCGAGGACACCCCCGGACAGGGCCAAACAGGAAGGATATAACCCCACCCACTTTGCCAAAGCACAGCCCCCACACCACTAGAGAGATATCTTCAACCACCAACTTACCATCCTGAGACAAGGTTGAGTATAGCCCACAAAGATCTCCGCCACGGCACAACCCAAGGGGGGAGGGGGGGGTGCCAACCCAGACAGGATGATCACATCAGTGACTCAACCCACTCAGGTGACGCACCCCTCCCAGGGACGGTATGAGAGAGCCCCAGTAAGCCAGTGACTCAGCCCCTGTAACAGGGTTAGAGGCAGAGAATCCCAGTGGAAAGAGGGGAACTGGCCAGGCAGAGACAGCAAGGGCGGTTCATTACTCCAGAGCCTTTCCGATCTGTCCTTGAAATGGTCTTGATATGTTCTTCAAAAGAGAGATCAGGGTCCAGAGTAACGCCGAGGTCCTTCACAGTTTTATTTGAGACGACTGTACAACCATTAAGATTAATTGTCAGATTCAACAGAAGATCTCTTTGTTTCTTGGGACCTAGAACAAGCATCTCTGTTTTGTCTGAGTTTAAAAGTAGAAAGTTTGAAGCCATCCACTACCTTATGTCTGAAAACACATGCTTTTAGCGAGCGCAATTTTGGGGCTTCACCATGTTTCATTGAAATGTACAGCTGTGTGTCATCCGCATAGCAGTGAAAGTTAACATTATGTTTTCGAATGACATCCCCAAGAGGTAAAATATATAGTGAAAACAATAGTGGTCCTAAAACGGAACCTTGAGGAACACCTAAATGTACAGTTTGTCAGAGGACAAACCATTCACAGAGACAAACTGATATCTTTCCGACAGATAAGATCTAAACCAGGCCAGAACTTGTCCGTGTAGACCAATTTGGGTTTCCAATCTCTCCAAAAGAATGTCATGATCGATGGTATCAAAAGCAGCACTAAGGTCTAGGAGCATGAGGACAGATGCAGAGCCTCGGTCTGATGCCATTAAAAGGTCATTTACCACCTTCACAAGTGCAGTCCCAGTGCTATGATGGGGTCTAAAACCAGACTGAAGCATTTCGTATACATTGTTTGTGTTCAGGAAGGCAGTGAGTTGCTGCGCAACAGCCTTTTCTAAAATTTTTGAGAGGAATGGAAGATTCGATATAGGCCGATTCGTTTTTTTATGTTTTCTGGGTTAAGGTTTGGCTTTTTCAAGAGAGGCTTTATTACTGCCACTTTTAGTGAGTTTGGTACACATCCGGTGGATAGAGAGCCGTTTATTATGTTCAACATAGGAGGGCCAAGCACAGGAAGCAGCTCTTTCAGTAGTTTAGTTGGAATAGGGTCCAGTATGCAGCTTGAAGGTTTGGAGGCCATGATTATTTTCATCATTGTGTCAAGAGATATAGTACTAAAACACTTGAGCGTCTCTCTTGATCCTAGGTCCTGGCAGAGTTGTGCAGACTCAGGACAACTGAGCTTTGAAGGAAAACGCAGATTTAAAGAGGAGTCCGTAATTTGCTTTCTAATAATCATGATCTTTTCCTCAAAGAAGTTCATGAATTTATCACTGCTAAAGTGAAAGCCATCCTCTCTTGGGGAATCCAGAGTACTAGGTCCAAAGTATGACTGTGACAGTGAGTGGGTCCAGAGACATGTTGGACAAAATCCACTGAGTCGATGATGGCTCCGAAAGCCTTTTGGAGTGGGTCTGTGGACTTTTCCATGTGAATATTAAAGTCACCAAAGATTAGAATATTATCTGCCATGACTACAAGGTCCGATAGGAATTCAGGGAACTCAATGAGGAACGCTGTATATGGGCCTGGAGGCCTGTAATCAGTAGCTATAAAAAGTGATTGAGTAGGCTGCATAGATTTTCATGACTCGAAGCTCAAAAGATGAAAACGTCTTTTTTTTTTTGTAAATTGAAATTTGCTATCGTAAATGTTAGCAACACCTCCGCCTTTGTGGGAAGCAAATCACCCCCACAACATGATGCTGCCACCCTCGTGCTTCATGGTTGGGATGGTGTTCCTCTGCTTGCAAGCCTCCCCCTTTTTCCTCCAAACATAATGATGGTCATTATAGCCAAACAGTTATATTTTTGTTTCATCAGACCAGAGCACTTTTCTCCAAAATGTATTATCTTTGTCTCCATGTACAGTTGCAAACCGTAGTCTGTTTTTTTATGGCGGTTTTGGAGTAGTGGCTTCTTCCTTGCTGAGGGGCCTTTCAGGTTATGTCGATATAGAACTTGTTTTACTGTGGATATAGATACTTTTGTACCTGTTTCCTCCAGCATCTTCACAAGGTCCTTTGCTGTTAATCTGGGATTGATTTGCACTTCTTGCACCAAAGTACGCTCTTCTCCAGGAGACTGAACACATTTCATTCCTGAGCTGTATGATGGCTGCGTGATGCCATGGTGTTTATACTTGTGTATATATTGCTCCGAAGGATGAATCAGACTTGTAGAGGTCTACAGGAAAAAATCTGAGGTCTTGGCTGATTTCTTTTGATTTCCCCATGATGTCAAGCAAAGGGGCACTGAGTTTGAAGGTAGGCCTTGAAATACATCCACAGGTACACTTCGAATTGACTCAAATTATGTCAATTAGCCTATCAGAAGCTTCTAAAGCCATGACATCATTTTCTGGAATTTTCCAAGCTTTTTAAAGGTATAGTCAATTTAGTGTATGTAAACGTCTGACCCACTGGAATTGTGATGCAGTGAATTATAAGTGAAATAATCTGTCTGTAAACAGTTGTTGGAAAAATGTCTTGTGTCACGCACAAAGTCCAAAGCAACTTGCCAAATTATAGTTTGTTAACAAGAAATGTGTGGAGTGGTTGAAAAACTAGTTTTAATGACTCCAAACTAAGTGTATGTAAACTTCCGACTTCAGCTGTACATGTACAATTGAATGTCCTTAATCAGACTTTACAAAGCAACGTCAGAGTCCAGTAGCACAGTGAAGAGTGGAAAGAGAGTAATGCAAGAGGGAGGCAGTACTAAGCGGTGGGCGGGTGGATATGGCTAATGCCGTGTCACAGAGTTCATCAGGGTTATAGTAGCTGGAAATAAACTGTTCTTGAGCCTGCTAGTGCGGGAACGTAGATACCAGTAGCGCCTGCCTGGTGGTAGGAGGGAAAACAGTTTGTGGCATGGATGTGAAGGGTCCCTGATGATGCCGCTCTCCCTACAAAGACACAGCATGTGCTGGAGGTCTACGATGGCAGGGAGCTGGGCACCAGTGACGTGCTGGGCGGTTTTCACCACCCGTTGCAGGGCCTTCCGGTCGGCCACGGAGTTTCCGGTAAACCACACTGTAGAACAGTTATTCAGAATGCTCTTGACCGTACAGCGGTAAAAGTTCACCAGGATCTTGGGAGACAGGAGGGCCTTCTTCAGCCTCCTCAAAAAGTACATTTACATTACATTTAAGTCATTTAGCAGACGCTCTTATCCAGAGCGACTTACAAATTGGTGAAGTACAGGTGCTGCTGTGCCTTTTTGACCAGGGTTGAGGTGTTGAGCGTCCAGGAGAGGTCCTCGGTCATGTAGACACCCAGGAATTTGAAGCTGGACACACACTCCACCTCCTTGCCATCAATGAGAACTGGGGCGTGGCTGCAGCTTTTAGCTTCCTATAATCCACAATGAGCTCCTTGGTTTTCTTTGCATTGAGGGCCAGGTTGTTGTCAGCGCAACATGTAGCCAGGTGCTTGACCTCCTCCTTCTAGGTTGACTCCCTCTAGGAAGTCCAAAGTCCAGTTACAGAGACGGGCTGATCCCTAGATAATGGAGTTTGGTGACCAGCCGAGAGTGAATGACTGTATTGAATACTGAGCTAAAGTCTATGAACAGCATTCTCACATAGGTGTTGATTTTGTCCAGTTGGGTCAGGGCAGTGTAAAGCTGTGGCGATGGCATCCTCTGTAGACATGTTCAGTCAGTAAGCAAACCATAACCAAAACCATACTTTTGAAGCACTTCATGATCGTGGAGGTGAGTGCAACAGGTCGGAAGTCATTCAGGCTTGATGCGGTCGACTGCTTTGGCACTGGCACAATGGTTGTGGTCTTAAAGCAAGTGGGGATAACCACCTGGGCCAGTCACAGGTTGAAAATGTCAGTGAAGACCTCGGCCACCTTCCCAGCACATGCTCTGAGCACACGACCGGGGATGCCATCAGGACCAGGAGCCCTGCGTGCATTCACCCTGCTCAGTGCAGATGACACATCTGTGATGGATAGTCTGAGGAGGAGGTCATCTGGGGGATGCTCAGCTTTGATGGCTGGATTTTTGTTGTCCCTGTCGAAGCAAGCATAGAACCTGTTTAACTCGTTGGCGATGGAGACGTTGCTGGCTGTGGGGGTAGGGTTTTTTGGCCAGTAGTCTGGCTTGGATGCCCTGCCACATGTGTCGAGAGTTGGTGTTGTTGTTGAAGTGCTCCTCAATTCGCAGTTTGTGGTCATGTTTATCCATCTTGATGCCCTTTTTCAGGTTGGCCCTGGATGAGCTGTAGGCTTCCGCATCGCAGTGCCTTTAGAAGTAGTCGGACCGCTCTGTTCATCCAAGGCTTCTGTTTGGGAAGGTCTTTATTAGTTTATGGGTGGTGACATTGTTGATGCAGATGTGGATGTAATCCAGAACGGAAGAAGCATATGTTTCAATGTCCGTATGAGAGTCAAGGGCGGCCTGAGTGGCAAACAATCTGTGTGTTGAAACTGCTGCTGTAGTAATGAGTCTGACCCCCCTGGCCACACTTTGATTGTCCTCACTGATGGTTTCATGCGTTTAATGAGGGGTAAGTACTTGGGGAGTAAGAACAGTGAAAGGTGAGCAGACTGTCCAATGTGGGGGAGGGGAATGGCTTTGTAGGCCTCCGAAATGTTTGTATACACGTGGTCTAGTGTATTGTGTCCTCTAGTGGGGCAGGAAACATTTTGGTGAAATTTGGGAAAAACAAATTTGCTAATAGTAACCTGCAGTTCCTTCATTGCTAGTTTAGCATTAGCATCCGGAGGTATATAGGCTGCAGTAACAACAATGGATGTAAGCTCCCGAGGCAAGTAGAAAGGCCTGCACCTAATCATCGGGTACTCCAGATTGTTTGAGCAGTGACACCCAGTTTTGTTGCTGTCTGTACACCATGCTTTGTTCATATAATTGCACAGACCACCTCCTCTGGTCTTATCAGAGTCCTCTGCCTTACGACCATCCCTGAAGACCCCGCGCACCTCTAGCACAATAGCTTTATCAGATATGCTGTTGTTTAGCCACAAATCCATGAAAATCATGACGCTGCAATCCATAATCCCGTTTTGTGAGATGATTCTTAGTCGTATTTTGTCCATTTTGTTCGCCAGTGACTGAACTTTAGCGAGGAAAAGGCTAGGGAGTGAAAGCCGATATGGGGTTGGCTTTTTCCTAGCCCGGAGGCCACCCCGCTTCCCTTGCCTTTGTTTACGATCTCGACATTGCCTCCGGGCACTTCTTCTCGCTAATGTTTCAGTCTCCCGGGGCATCTTCGCGATCTCCAGTGGAAGTTGTAAATTGTCAAAGACTCTCTTTGTGCATTGTGTTCCAATATCCTGGAGTTCTTATCGGCTATATAGAGTGTACGTCATGCTGTATTAAGTGAATAAACTAAGAACTATTAAGTAAATTATTGCTAATTCGCAAAATCTGAGAAGACGCAGAGCCTCTCGTTGTACACTCGCCGCCATTAGACATGCTCATGTTATTTGTGTTAGTGCAGGGTGAGCTGCACACAGTGGACTTCCTACTAGGGAACGCCGCCTCAGTGCTAACATTATGGAAAGGGTATACCTAGTCAGTTGTACAACTGAATGCCTTCAACTGAAATGTGAATCAGAGAGGTGCCGGGGGCTGCCTTAATCGACATACACATATTCAGCGCCCGGGGAACAGTGGGTTAACTGCCCCTCTGGGGGCAGAACAACCTATTTTTACCTTGTCAGCTTGGGGATTTGATCCAGCAACCTTTTGGTTACTGGCCCAAAGCTCTAATAACTCTGGTTCATAGGCACATGATTACTGCAAACAATAGCTGTAGGATTATCCGAGGCATTCAGTGCAGTTAGAGGGACATAAATTAGGTTACTTACATTGTGTCTACCAACGCACCTGGGATAATGTACATTTGCTGAAGCATTATTACAACTCCACAACACAATGGTAGGGATTAACTGAGCTGGGCTTGGGTCATTGATAAGTCCTTGTCTCAACGCAGCCATATAATGCTGTGAAAGGATCCGGGAACCCCAATTATTCAGGTGGATCCCTTCCTCCTTATAAAATGTGTTTTGTTTCCAAAAGGTATCAAATTTATCAACAAAAGTTACACCCTGCAATTATCATGTAGCCAGTTGTGAAGAAAAAGCATCCTGCTAAAGCGTTCAATGCCATGATTCAGAGAGGGCATATGGCCAGATATGATGGGTATGTTATTAGTGTCTAGCAGAGAATCAATCAGCCCCTTTGCTGTCATACACCCTTTTGCTATAGGACTCCAAATTGAGCTCCAATTTCCTTTGATCATCGTTGAGATGTCACTACAACTTGGAGTCCACCTGTGGCCAATTCAATTGTTTGGACCTGATTTAGAAAGAAACACACCTGTCTATATAAGTTCCCACAGTTGGCAGTGCATGTGAAGGAGGAGCTACGGAAAGACCTTGGGAAAGGAAGATGGTGGAATTTGATGAGTTCGAATTACGCAGCGTGTCGAGTAAATGTGAAGACAAATATTCTGAATGGACAACAGTAATATTGAAAACTGGAACAAAACAGGAAATTGTATACAATTGGAGTGGAGGACACGTGTGTAAATAGTAATGAATCGCTTCTTTTTGGGATGCGGTTGTTGAGTAAGGATGGAGGTGTTGAAAATGGTGAAGTATGTGCTTGGAAAAGTGGAGTCTGTCAGAGTGACCAGAAGTGATCTTATTTTGATTACTTGTATTTCTGACGAGCTGACTGACGATTGGAGTGAGCCTCAAAAGAATCCGGACAACAGAAGTTTTGTGTTTGGAACTTCGGAGAAGAGCACCCGTCAAAGGTGTCATCTCATGGTGACGACGGATGTTCAGGTTGAATACCTGAAGAGAATTCCTGGTGTGGTTGGTGCCCGGCGTCTGACCCGCTGTGTGAATGGGGGGAAAAAAGAAAGTCTGTCAGTCCTGTTGTTTTTTGATAAAGAGCAATTACCGACACATGAAGCTTTGTTATGTAAGATACACTGTAAGAGCTTTAATTCCCAAACCACTGCAGTGTAAGAATTGTAAAGGATTTGGCCATGTTTCAATTGTGTGCAGACAGAGTATACTGAAGAACGGTGTGTAGAAGGACGACGGTGTTGCAATTGTAGTGGGGATCATGATCCTGAGTTCCTGAAGTGGCCAGTAAAGGTGAAGGAAATTGAGCTGGCAAAAGTTAGAACGGTCAATTGAATCTCCTATGGGGAGGCGATCAAAAGAATTGAGGAAACAAGTGATGCCATTGAAGAGATGGTAGTGGATATACCTATCACTGCTTGTAGTAAGTGTTTTCTGCCAGACAAAAGGTGGATTTTGTTGTGTTCATTGCCACAGTTATAAACTGTACAGCACAAGTCTCAAAGAAGTCGAAGAAACTAGACTATATTGTGTCTCCAGCAGAACGGGTTTTTGGACTCAGAAGACTTGCAGGTTCCTCTTGAGTTCAGGTTCCCCTTGAGCCTGTGTAGGGATCAGATCTTTTATTTATTTTTAACAGAAGTTGTTTGATATACACTACTCAAAAAAATAAAGGGAACACTAAAATAACACATCCTAGATCTGAATGAATGAAATATTCTTATTAAATACTTTTTTTTTTACATAGTTGAATGTGCTGACAACGAAATTACACAACAATTATAAATGGAAATCAAATTTATCAACCCATGGAGGTCTGGATTTGGAGTCACACTCAAGATGAAAGTGGAAAACCACATTACAGGCTGATCCAACTTTGATGTAATGTCCTTAAAACAAGTCAGAATGAGGCTCAGTAGTGTGTGTGGCCTCCACGTGCCTGTATGACCTCCCTACAACGCCTGGGCATGCTCCTGATGAGGTGGCGGATGGTCTCCTGAGGGATCTCCTCCCAGACCTGGACTAAAGCATCCGCCAACTCCTGGACAGTCTGTGGATGGAGCGAGACATGATGTCCCAGATGTACTCAGTTGGATTCAGGTCTGGGGAACAGGCGGGCCAGTCCATAGCTTCAATGACTTCCTCTTGCAGGAACTGCTGACACACTCCAGCCACATGAGGTCTAGCATTGTCTTGCATTAGGAGGAACCCAGGGCCAACCGCACCAGCATATGGTCTCATAAGGGGTCTGAGGATCTCATCTCGGTACCTAATGGCAGTCAGGCTACCTCTGGCGAGCAAATGGAGGGCTGTGCCGCCCCCCAAAGAAATGCCACCCCACACCATGACTGACCCACCGCCAAACCGGTCATGCTGGAGGATGTTGCAGGCAGCAGAATGTTCTCCACGGCGTCTCCAGACTCTGTCACGTCTGTCACATGTGCTCAGTGTGAACCTGCTTTCATCTGTGAAGAGCACAGGGCACCAGTGGCGAATTTGCCAAACTTGGTGTTCTCTGGCAAGTGCCAAACGTCCTGCACAGTGTTGGGCTGTAAAAGCACAACCCCCACCTGTGGACGTCGGGCCCTCATACCACCCTCATGGAGTCTGTTTCTGACCGTTTGAGCAGACACATGCACATTCGTGGCCTGCTGGAGGTCATTTTGCAGGGCTCTGGCAGTGCTCCTCCTGCTCCTCCTTGCACAAAGGCGGAGGTAGCGGTCCTGCTGCTGGGTTGTTGCCCTCCTACGGCCTCCTCCACGTCTCCTGATGTACTGGCCTGTCTCCTGGTAGCGCCTCCATGCTCTGGACACTACGCTGACAGACACAGCAAACCTTCTTGCCACAACTCGCATTGATGTGCCATCCTGGATGAGCTGCAATACCTGAGCCACTTGTGTGGGTTGTAGACTCCGTCTCATGCTACCACTAGAGTGAAAGCACCGCCAGCATTCAAAAGTGACCAAAACATCAGCCAGGAAGCATAGGAACTGAGAAGTGGTCTGTGGTCACCACCTGCAGAACCACTCCTTTATTGGGGGTGTCTTGCTAATTGCCTATAATTTCCACCTGTTGTCTATACCATTTGTACAACAGCATGTGAAATGTATTGTCAGTGTTGCTTCCTAAGTGGACAGTTTGATTTCACAGAAGTGTGATTGACTTGGAGTTACATTGTGTTGTTTAAGTGTTCCCATTATTTTTTTGAGCAGTGTATATACACAGTGTAAGTCGAAAGTTTTCATACACTTAGGTTGGTGTCATTAAAACTCGTTTTTCAACCACTCCACAAATTTCTTGTTAACAAACTATAATTTGGCAAGTTGCTTTGGACTTTGTGCGTGACACAAGACATTTTTCCAACAACTGTTTACAGACAGATTATTTCACTTATAATTCCCTGCGTCACAATTCCAGTGGATCAGAAGTTTACATACACTAAATCGACTAACTTTAAACAGTTTGGAAAATTCCAGAAAATGATGTCATGGCTTTAGAAGCTTCTGATAGGCTAATTGACATAATTTGAGTCAATTCGAAGTGTACCTGTGGATGTATTTCAAGGCCTACCTTCAAACTCAGTGCCTCTTTGCTTGACATCATGGGAAAATCAAAAGAAATCAGCCAAGACATCAGAAAAAAATTGTAGGGAATTTCAACTAGGATTAAATGTCAGGAATCGTGAAAAACTGAGTTTAAATGTATTTGGCTAAGGTGTATGTAAACTTCCAACTTCGACTTTATATGCACTATATATATAGTGTCAGACCAGGGAGGTTGGGTCAAAACGTTTACACAGATCAGACACGGACAGAGTCTTAATTTCAGGCTCAGTTTCAAAGGTGTTTATTAAAATAATAGACCAAAAGAAAAGAATAGGTCTCCCCCAAGAGACCCTCTCCGGGATACCGTCTTCTGGGCTCTGGTACCGTCAGCAACTATATGGGAGTCCTTTCCTCCCCCAGTCTCTCCCCTGTGTGCTGCCCTTCTGGCAGCTTTGTGGGACTTGTACAGCTGGTGAGCAATCAGCCCCAATTATTCCTGGCCAGTGATCTTGTCGAGACCTGGCTCGTCCAGCAGATGGAGTCATCACCTCGTGATGTATACTCCGTCTGTCACCAGGCCTCGACGAGTCTCCCCCTGGTGGCTGACCTGCTGTATGTCACTATATATATATATATATATTTATTTATTTTTTATTTTTTTTTTTTTGGGGGTGTTTCATTTTTTGGGTACATAGTAGGTGGTGGGATGCACATTAAATTGTGTAATTGCCAATAAACCATAGAATAAGTGCATGTTAGAGCAGAAACTATAACATGAAGTCCAAGAAACTGTCTGAAAATCACCAAGATAGAATTGTGATGAGGCATATACAGTGGGGCAAAAAAGTATTTTGTCAGCCACCAGTTGTGCAAGTTCTCCCACTTAAAAAGATGAGAGGCCTGTAATTTTCATCATAGGTACACTTCAACTATGACAGACAAAATGAGGAAAAAAATCCAAAAAATCACATTTGTAGGATTTTTTAATGAATTTATTTGCAAATTATGGTGGAAAATAAGTATTTGATCAATAACAAAAGTTTATCTCCATACTTTGTTATATACCCTTTGTTGGCAATGACAGAGGTCAAATGTTCTCTGTAAGTCTTCACAAGGTTTTCACACACTGTTTCTGGTATTTTGGCCCATTCCTCCATGCAGATCTCCTCTAGAGCAGTGATGTTTTGGGGCTATTGCCCCAAAATCCAAAGATTTTCTATGGGGTTGAGATCTGGAGACTGGCTAGGCCACTCCAGGACCTTGAAATGCTTCTTACTAAGCCACTACTTCGTTGCCCGGGCGGTGTGTTTGGGATCATTGTCATGCTGAAAGACCCAGCCACATTTCATCTTCAATGCCCTTGCTGATGGAAGGAGGTTTTCACTCAAAATCTCACGATACATGGCCCTATTCATTCTTTCCTTTACACGGATCAGTCGTCCTGGTCCCTTTGCAGAAAAACAGCCCCAAAGCATGATGTTTCCACCCCCATGCTTCACAGTAGGTATGGTGTTCTTTGGATGCAACTCAATATTGAGTTGAGTTGAGTGTTTACCAAAAAGCTATATTTTGGTTTCATCGGACCATATGACATTCTCCCATCTTCTTCTGGATCATCCAAATGGTCTCTAGCAAAATTGAGACGGGCCTGGACATGTACTGGCTTAAGCAGGTGGACACGTCTGGCACTGCAGGATTGAGTCCCTGGCGGCGTAGTGTGTTACTGATGGTAGGCTTTGTTACTTTGGTCCCAGCTCTCTGCAGGTCATTCACTAGGTCCCCCCGTGTGGTTCTGTTTTTTTTTTGCTCACCTTTCTTGTGATTATTTTGACCTCACGGGGTGAGATCTTGCATGGAGCCCCAGATCGAGGGAGATTATCAGTGGTCTTGTATGTCTTCCATTTCCTAATAATTGCTCCCACAGTTGATTTCTTCAAACCAAGCTGCTTACCTATTGCAGATGCAGTCTTCCCAGCCTGGTGCAGGTCTACAATTTTGTTTCTGGTGTCCTTTGACAGCTCTTTGGTCTTGGCCATAGTGGAGTTTGGAGTATGACTGTTTGAAGTTGTGGACAGGTGTATTTTATACTGATAACGTGAAAGACAGAGCACAAGGAAAATGTAAGATAAGACAAAAATGTAACTATTTGGCCTGAATGCAAAGTGCTATGTCTGGAGAAAACAGGCACAATTCATCACCCGTCTAACACCAGCCCAAACGTGAAGCATGTTGGTGGCAGCATCCTGCTATGGGGATGCTTTTCAGCGGCAGGGACTGGGAGACTGGTACGGATAGAGGAAACAATGAATGGTGCCAAATTACAAGCAAATCCTTAATGAGAACCTGCTTCAGAGTGCAAACAACCTTAGACTGGTGCAGAGATTTATGTTCCAACAGGACAATGACCCCAAGCATACAGCCAAAGCAACACGAATGGCTTCAGAACAAGAATGTGAAAATCACTGAGTGGCCCAGCCAAAGCCCAGGCATGAATACCATTGAAAAACTTGAAGATTGCTGTTCACCACCGCTCCCTATCTAACTTAAAAGAGCTTGTCATAATCTGCAAGGAAGAATGAGAGAAAATTCCCAAATCCAGATGTGCAGAGCTGATACATACGCAAGACAACTCATAGCTGTAATCGCCTACAAAGGTGCTTCTACAAAGTATTGACTCAGGGGTGTGAATACTTATGTAAATTAGATATTTCTGTATTTCATTTTCAATACATTTGCTAAAATGTATAAACATGTTTTCACTTTGTGATTATGGGGTGTTGCGTGTAGATGGGTGAGAATATTATTATAATGTTTTCTATACTTTCAGGCGGTAACACAATGTGGAATAAGTCAAGGGGTATGAATACTTTCTGACAGCACTGTATGTAGTTTAATGTAGAGCAACCAGTGCAGCAAATAAGATAACAATTCATTGACAATATATTCACTGCAGACACCCCTTTTTTTGTACAATGGATATCTTATGATGTTGAACTAATCAAGGTCTTACAATAAAATACACTAGACAATATATACAAAGGTATGTGGACACCCCTTCAAATTAGTGGATTCGGCTATTTCAGCCACACCCATTGCTGACAGGTGCATAAAATCGAGCACACAGCCATGCAATCTCCAAAGACAAACATTGGCAGTAGAATGGCGTTACTGAAGAGCTCAGTGACTTTCCATGTGGCATCATCACAGGTCGGTTTGTCAAATTTCTGCCCTGCTAGAGCTGCCCCGGTCAACTATTTTTTTGTAAAAAAATAATTTCACTTTTATTTAACCAGGTAAGCTAGTTGAGAACAAGTTCTCATTTGCAACTGCAACCTGGCCAAGATAAAGCATAGCAGTTCGACACATACAAAAACACAGAGTTACACATGGAATGAACAAAACATACAGTTAATAATACAGTAGAAAAAAAGAAAACAAAGTCTATATACAGTGAGTGCAAATAAGGTCAAATAAGGGAGTTAAGGCAATAAATAGGACATGGTTGCGAAGTAATTACAATATGGCATTTAAACACGGGAATGGTAGATGTGCAAGTAGAGATACTGTGGTGCAAAAGGAGCAAAATAAATAAATACAGTATAGGAAAGAGGTAGATAGATGGGCTGTATACAGATGGGCTATGAACAGGTGCAGTGATCTGTGAGCTGCTCTGACAGCTGGTTCTTAAAGTTAGTGAGGGAGATGGGAATCTCCAGCTTCAGGAGGAATTGGCTTTGGGGGTGACCAGTGAGATATACCTGCTGGAGCGTGTGCTACGAGTGGGTGCTGCTATGGTGATCTGAGATAAGGCGGGGCTTTACCTAGCAGAGACTTGTAGATGACCTGGAGCCAGTGGGTTTGGCGACGAGTATGAAGCGAGGGGCAGCCAACGAGAGCATACAGGTCGCAGTGGTGGGTAGTAAATGGGGCTTTGGTGACAAAATGGATGGCACTGTGATAGACTACATCCAGTTTGCTGAGTGTTGGAGGCTATTTTATAGATGACATCGCCGAAGTCAAGGATCGGTAGAATGGTCAGTTTTACGAGGGTATGTTTGGCAGCATGAGTAAAGGAAGCTTTGTTGCGAAATAGGAAGCCGATTCTAGATGTAATTAAAAACCATTTAAAAAAACTGTTTATTAACTTTTACACACACATACACACATACAGACAAGACAAAGCAATATAAATAATATACTCAACTAGAAAAAAAAATACAAATATAAATACAAATAAAAAAAATAGCTTTAAAGATACCATACTTTAGACAAGTTAAACACACCAGGCAGAAGTCTACAGAGGTTAAAGGGCAATCTATAGTACAGGGACAGAGCAAACACCTCACCATTGTTCCTGTAAACAGTCAAGGGATAAGGATGGAGAAACGCAACTACTCACAGACAGTCATGGCCACAGACCGACCATCCACTGGACCAAAAATAAAGTTTACAATGCTTTTAAAATAAAATAAAAATAGAATGATTATTCATGTAGGCGTGAACAAAATGTAAAAAAATAACTGGGAAAAACAAGCTCACACTTCAGTCTCTGCCCGGGCAAGATGAACAACGCATCCGCGGATCACAATCAATAAGCATATGGACCTTAATGCCTCCCCCCAGCAAAAACACAGAGAGAAGCTCCTCCAACCCTTAAGTCACAGGGGGGTCAAATACAGACTTATTTTAGTTTTAATTGGAATGCCATCAGAGGATGGACTGTTTAAAGTAAGACCGGAATGGATCCCAAGCCTCATTAAACAGTTTGGGGTTCCCACGTGAATTGAATTGAATTTTTTCGAGTTTCAGAGAGCACAACACATCTCTCACCCAATATTTATAAGATGGGGGAGCTGCCATCTTCCAGTTCTGTAGTATTAGCCGTCTAGCTAAAAGAGTTGTATAAGCAACAGTGTCCGACTGGATTCTTGATAGGGGGGTACCTATGGGCAGTACTCCAAAAAGGGCTGTAAGGGGAGACGGATCTATAACAGTGTCATATATATCAGAGAAACATTTAAATATTAATTCCCAGAAACCTGACAGTTTATGACAGCCCCAAAACATATGCAACAGTGTGGCTGGTTCCACTTTACATCTCACACAGGTAGGATCAAAATCGGAGAATATTCTTCCAAGTTTGGCCCCCGACCAGTGGATACGGTGAACCACCTTGAATTGAATGAGGCTGTGTCTAGTGCTAAAAGAGGACGAGTGCACCCTGTGCAGCACAGATTCCCAGGCATCTTCCCCAAGTTCCTCCCCAAATCCTTTCCCCATCGAGTCTTTAAAGGCACCAAAGAAGGGTTCTGTAAGTCATGAATGATTGCATATACATCTGAAATTGCGCCCCTAGGAAGCTTGTTCAACTCCAAGATGCTCTCTATAGCTGTATTCGCAGGCCTATTGGGAAATCCAGGTGTGTTAGCTCTGACAAAGTTTCTAGTCTGGAGATAGCGGAAAAAGTGGGATTGGGGGAGATTGAACTTTTCCTGCAGCTGAGAAAAAGAGGCAAATGTATCATCAAAGAATAATTGGGCTAACGAGGAGAGGCCTAGTGAGTGCCAAATGCCAAAAGCCCCATCATTCATAGATGGAGGAAATAAAATGTTCTGATTGATTGGGCCTGATAGAGAAAAGCCTCGGAGGCTAAAGGCTAAACGGAACTGATTCCAAATTTTAAGAGACTGCTTTACAATTGGGTTGACACACCTTTTCCCTAGGGACACTGGGAGCGACAAGCACAACACAGAGGAAAGTGCTGCAGGTTTACACGATTCAGACTCCATCTGGACCCAGAGTGGTCTAGGGCCAGTAGGATCAGTCTGCAGCCAGTACAGAATGGCTCTGAAATTTGTAGCCCAGTAGTATGTCTGAAAATTTGGTAGAGCTAAACCCCCCAATGACCTAGTGTCAGGGTTTACCAGAATTGGACCCAGAAGCAGACCAGGACAAGGTGAGTATAAAGATGGTGAGTATTTATTAATCAATGAGAACGTGGAGGTAGATAGTTCCGGGTGGAGGAGCGGGCAGCGGAGGTGGGTTGATGGGAGTGGATAGGCAGATCCAATGGATAACAACACACTGGCGACGAGCAGACAGGGATGGGGTATGGGTTCCGGGTGAATGGCTGTAGACAAAACAAACGGCGGTAAGTTAAAGGCAAGCAAGACGTACAAAACAATAAAACAAAACAAACTCTATAAACTGGAGGCTGGTTCGTGGGCACAACATACTCTTCATGGCTAACGATCCGGCAGGGAATGGATGTCAGGTCAGAGCTTTTGAAGGGGAGAGGTGATGATCAGGACAGGTGTGCAGATTACTGATGGGATACAGGTGCGGGTGAACATCGATGCCCAACAAGCTAATTCGCCCGGCAACCAGACAGGGTGCGTTCCAGGACACCGGAAACACACTCCAGGACAGAAACACAGGCAAACACAGACTCAGGAAGCGGGATTCGTGACACCTAGGCTTGTGTAAATGTTTTCTACCAATCCGTGGTACCTTGCCATCCCAAATAAAATACATTAATGTTTAATCCAGTGAAATAAAAAATTATTTTGGAATAAAAATGGGTAAACATTGAAATAAATATAAAAATTTGGGCAACACATTCATTTTAATGACATTAATCCTTAAGAGAAAGGGGTAGCGAATTCCAAAAAGTAAAAGATTGTTTCAAGCTGTCTGCTAGAACAACAAAGTTTTCCTGAAACAAATTTGAATATTTCCTTGTCACTTTTACTCCTAAGTAGGTGAATTGATCCCGGACAAACCTAAACTGAGAACTTGTAAAAGAGCACTTTAAAGCAGCCTTGTTTACCGGAAAAAGCTCACTCTTGCCTAGATTCAGCTTGTACCCTGAGATTGATACAAACTTTTTAAAAACAGATAGGGCACGTGGCAATGAGGTATCGGGGTTGGAGATAAACAAAAGGAGGTCGTCAGCATATAGCGAGACTTTTTGCTCCCAGCCCGCCCTGATTATACCTTGAATGGCATCATTAGAGCGTAGTGCAATGGCGAGAGGCTCGATTGCCAAAGCAAACAACAAGGGGGAGAGTGGACAACCCTGTCTGGATCCGCGGTGCAAGGGAAAATAGTCAGAGGACAAGTTATTAGTCCGTACCGAAGCCATGGGGGAAAAATAAATAATCTTTATCCACGCAATGAATTTGGGGCCAAAGCCAAATCTATAAAGGGCAGCTGTTAGGTAATCCCACTCAACGCGGTCAAACGCTTTTTTGGCATCAAGTGAGACCACCACCTCCGGGTTCTCCGACGCTGGGGAGTACAGTATATTCATAAGGCGCCTAATATTGAAAAATAAATGCCTATTTCTCACAAAGCCAGTCTGGTCAGAGTGTATTACTTGGTGCAGCAAGCCTTCCATACGGATGGCTAGAAGCTTAGCTAGGATTTTGTAATCACAGTTTAAAAGCGAGATTGGGCGATAGGATCCACATTCCAGGGGGTCTTTGTTTTTCTTTAGTAGTAATGAAATTGAAGCCTGATAAAGACTAGGCGTAGCTTTGAAGTATTAAGGCACTCTGCAAATAGTCGAGACAAGAATGGGCAAAGCAGACCAGAAAACGTCCTGTAAAATTAGGTTGGAAAACCGTCCGGATCCGGTGATTTACCACTTTTCATTGCGGACACTGCTGTTGCAATCTCCTCAAGCGTAAATTCTTCTTTTAGACAGTCATGGGAGTCTGTATCAGTTGAAGGCATATTCAAGCCATTAAAGAAGGAGTCAATCAGCAAAGGGTCTCGAGGGGATTCAGAGGTGTATAGCACAGAGTAAAATTGTTTAAATTGATCATTGATCTCTTTATGTATAACTGTGGTGGCACCAGACGGGGTCCTTATTTGTGGGATTAAACATGAGGCCTCAGATTTACTGATCTGATGCGCAAGGAGTTTACTGGCCTTGTCACCTTGTTCATAGACTTTGTATCGAGCTCGCAAGAGTAACTGTTCAGCTTGCCTGGTAGAAAGCTCATCAAATTCAGATTGGAGTAGTTGGCGCTCTTTATGCAGATCAGATCAGCATATTTCTCATCCAATGTGGCTATGGACTCGCTCAGGTCCCGAAGTCGCTGGGAGCGAACTCTGTTTTGGTTGGCTGTATAAGAAATAATTTGGCCACGTAGGTATGCTTTGAGAGACTCCCATATGGTAGAGCAGGACATACCTGGTGTTGAATTAGTTTCTCGGAATAAGGTGATTTCAGAAGAAATGAAATTGACAAACTCCTTATCTGAGAGTAAAATGGGGTTGAGACGCCATTGATAACACATAGGAGGTCGCTGGGGAAACTCTAGTTCAAGCACTAATGGTGAATGGTCAGAGATAACAATACTCTCGTAAGTACACTGCCGAAGGTTAGGCAGAAGTTTTTTGTCCAAAAATAAGTAATCAATCCGGGAGTATGTTTGATGAACATGAGAATAAAAGGAATACTGTCTATCTGTAGGATGTAGGAAACGCCAGGCCTCAAACATAGCATATTTCTGAAGAAAGGATTGAATAAATAGGGCACATTTAGATGGGCCTGTATTTGGTTGTGAGGACTTGTCAAGAACTGGGGACATTTTATAGTTGAAAACCCCCCCTAAAATCAACAAATGAGAATCTAAATTGAGAATAGCAGACAGAAAGGAAGAAATGAAACTTGTGTCATCCCAATTGGGAGCATAAACACTAGCCAAAACAAGAGGGGTAGAAAACAGTTCACCGGTTACTATGACGTATCGTCCCTTAGGATCAGCAATAACCTCGGAAGCTACAAAGGGAGTAGCTTTATCAACCAGAATAGCAGCACCTCTTGATTTACTATGAAAGTTTGAGTGGAACACTTGACCAACCCAGTCCTTACGCATCCTAAAATGCTCACCAGTCCTCAAGTGAGTCTCTTGTAGAAATGCAATATTTGCATTCAAACCCTTTAAGTGTGTCAACACCCTCTTACGCTTCACCGGGTTGTTAACCCCTTTGGTGTTCCATGAAATGTACTTGATCTCATTATTTCGGCCCCTCTGGGCATTCCCGTTATTCAACCCTGTCATTAGAGCATAGAATGGAAAAGCGATGAGCGCCCAAAACCCCCAGAATAACTTGTCTCAGAGTAATAATGTACGGTGGTAAATGTTTGGAAAAAGTACAGAAAAAAAACAGAAAAAAATAACTAAAAAGAGAGAATGACAACATTAGAACTGAACAATTCAACTTCCCCCCCCATCCCAGACAATACCTCCCCAAACGAGGTACAAGCCTAAATAGAAGTTCTCTTCGCACAGTATGTCTGTGAGAGTGCGGTCTTAAACCTAAACCCACAGTCCCGCTCTTTAAAGTCGCGTTTTGTTAGTGGATCAAGCAGCAAAAAAAAAGATTTGTATGTATTTTTTTCAAATAAAAAAAAGGCGAATCCCTTGTGCAAATGGAATGACAAAAGCACCACTTGTAGATGTATATAATTGTATTCCCAGTCTTATAACAGGCATTGAGAGAGAAAATAAATAAAATGTATAAAGGCTCTCAGCCAACAATCTAATTTGAAGTAAGGAAATCGTAGTAAGACAATCAAAAATAATAGTAATTATAATAGTAGTCTAGTTGACGCTGAGACAGCTTACAACCAATACCAAAAAGCTACATGTGCGCAACGTTGAACGTTTGCTGGGCATAAATGACGCTCAAAACTTTTAAAATTAAAGTGAGACCCCAAAAACCGTGTAGCCTCGGGAGACATTTACTGTTTACTGGGTCAATGCAAACGGATGCAGTAAACAAATAACAAAAATATTTTGAGTCACTGAGACAATGTGTAAACAAACTAAATAGGTGAGGGAGACAGCCTAGAAACACAGGAGTTAAGTAAAACCTCAATACAATTACATTAAAATGACTGAATGCTTGTAAGGCACGCACACTAGATGATCAAAACATTAGATCACATCAAATAAGCCTGAATAGTTTCGCCAACTATACAAGACTAGCCTGTTATATCTAAGCATAATTGTAACACAGGTGGGTTACTTACTATCCACAGTTCGCAAGCAACAGTTGCTGAACTGTGAGCATGTTCAAAACTTCTTGATGTGACGTTAAATGTGAACCATAGCCTCATCCGGAGATTCAAATGTGTAGTCTTTACCCTCATGAGATATCCATAAACGGGCCGGGAATCGCAGTCCATACTTCACACTTGGATGGTCCCGAAGTACTCGTTTGGCCTGTCCGAAAGTTGCGCGCTGCCTGGAAACAGTGGGGGAGTAGTCCTGGTAGATGGAGAAGCTCTGTCCTTGAAAGCTCAGAGTGGTATTGCGGGCTCGTCAGAGGATCTCCATCTTCTCATGAAAAAAGTGCACTCGAGGGAATTATGTCACAGGGCCTCTCCCCATCCCGGGGCTTTGGGCGCAGCGACCGGTGGGCTCGATCAATCAGGGGCTTTTCATCTAAGGCAAGAACATCCTTCAGCAGTCCTGAAACGAAATCCGTGGCGCGATGCATTTCCGCTGACTCTGGGACCGATACAAGTCTCAGATTATTGCGGCAAGAGAATCCCTTTAAACTCACACAGCTCTCCTTCACCTTTTTCAAATCCGCAGCTAGGCGTTTAACTTCAGCCTCCAGGGATGTAGTTAAGTCGGAGACATTAGTAGCGGAGGTCTCCAGTGCTGCAATCGTTGTAGTGTGTGACGCAGTTGTTGTTTTGAGTAATGTGATTGCTGGCACAGTATCGTTCCGCAGGATGGTTAAATCTGCTTTTAAAGTATCAGAAACCTCCTGTATTCTGGCCTCAATCGTAGCAACCACCTGTGTTTTCATTTCAACTATCTAAGAGCGCAGTAGTTTGATGGCCTCGAGAATGCTAATTTCAGCGCCGCCAGGCCAAGCCGCACCCCTGGGTACAGTGTGCGTCCCCGGGCCCTCAGACTCAGGAGAGGGCGGTGATGAGAGCGGGTCTTGTAAGCCGGGTTTTCTCAAAGTCATGCTTTTGGCCTTATGTTTGGTCGACATGCTGACATTCGGAAGCAAAGTAGTCTTTGTTTTTACGGAAAGGGATCACCAAATTAATATTTGAAAATAAATACGGTTCTGCTGCAAAATTCACATAAACTTTAAGAATACCACGGGAGCAAACGGAAAACACGTCAGTCGCACATGGCGTCCCTCCTATACCCTCTAGATTTAATTTTTTGATTAGAGATGCTTAATGTGAATCTGGAAGGAGAGTTTACAGTCTAGCCAGACACCTAGGTATTTGTAGTTATCCACGTATTCTAAGTCAGAGCCGTCCAGAGTAGTGATGCTGGATGGGCTGGCAGGTGCGGGCAATGATCGGTTGAATAGCATGCATTTAGTTTTATTTGCGTTTAAGAGCAGTTGGAGGCCACGGAAGGAGAGTTGTATGGCATTGAAGCTCGTCTGGAGGTTAGTTAACACAGTGTCCAAAGAAGGTTCAGTAGTATATAGAATGTTGTCGTCTGCGTAGAGGTGGATTAGAGAATCACCAGCAGCAAGAGCGACATCATTGATATACATAGAAGAGAGTCGGCCCGAGAATTGAACCCTGTGGCACCCCCATAGAGACTGCCAGAGGTCCGGACAACAGGCCGTCCGATTTGACACACTGAGCTCTATCAGAGAAGTAGTTGGTGAACCAGGCGAGGCAATCATTTGAGAAATCAAGGCTGTTGAGTCTGCCAATAAGAATGTGGTGATTGACAGAGTCGAAATCCTTGGCCAGGTCGATGAATACAGCTGCACAGTAATGTCTCTTATCGATGGCGGTTATGATATCGTTAAGGACCTTGAGCGTGGCTGAGGTGCACCCATGACCAGCTCGGAAACCAGATTGCATAGCGGAGAAGGTACGATGTGATTCAAAATGGTCAGTAATCTGTTTGTTAACTTGGCTTTCGAAGACCTTAGAGATGCAGGGTAGGATATATATAGGTCTGTAGCAGTTTGGGTCTAGAGTGTCTCCCCCTTTGAAGAGGGGGATGACCGATTGCAGCTTTCCAATCTTTGGGGATCTCAGACGATACAAAAGAGAGGTTGAACAGGCTAGTAATAGGGGTTGCAACAATTTCGGCAGGTAATTTAAGAAAGAGAGGGTCCAGATTGTCTAGCCCGGCTGATTTGTAGGGGTCCAGATTTTGCAGCTATTTCAGAACATCAGCTATCTGGATATGGGTGAAGGAGAAATGGTGGGGGCTTGGGCGGGTTGCTGTGGAGGGTGCCGGGCAGTTGACCGGGGTAGGGGTAGCCAGGTGGAAAGCATGGCCAGCCATAGAGAAATGCTTATTGAAATTCTCAATTATAGTGGATTTGTCGGTTGTAACAGTATTTCCTAGCCTCAGAGCAGTGGGCAGCTGGGAGGAGGTGCTCTTATTCTCCATGGACTTTACAGTGTCCCAGAACTTTTTTGAGTTTGTACTGCAGGATGCAAATTTCTGTTTAAAAAAGCTAGCCTTAGCTTTCCTAACTGCCTGTGTATATTGGTTCCTAACTTCCCTGAAAAGTTGCATATCACGGGGGCTATTCGATGCTAATGCAGAACGCCACAGGATGTTTTTGTGCTGGTCAAGGGCAGACAGGTCTGGAGTGAACCAAGGGCTATATCTATTCCTGGTTCTACATTTTTTTAACGGGGCATGCCTATTTAAGATGGTGAGGAAGGCACTTTTAAAGAATAACCAGGCATCCTCTACTGTCGGGATGAGGTCAATGTTGTTCCAGGATACCCCGGCCAGGTCGATTAGAAAGGCCTGCTCGCAGAAGTGTTTTAGGGAGCGTTTGACAGTGATGAGGGGTGGTCGTTTGCTCGCAGACCCATTACGGATGCAGGCAATGAGGCAGTGATCGCTGAGATCTTGGTTGAAAACAGCAGAGGTGTATTTGGATGGTGAGTTAGTTAGGATGATATCTATGAGGGTGCCCGTGTTTAGGGATTTGGGGTTATATCTGGTAGGTTCATTGTGGCTAGGCCCCAAGTTGTGTGAGATTGAGGGCATCAAGCTTAGATTGTAGGATGGCCGGGGTGTTAAGCATGTCCCAGTTTAGGTCACCTAGCAGCACGAGCTCAGAAGATAGTTGGGGGGCAATCAAATCAAACCACCCTCAGCTGGGGGCAGAGGGAGGTCTATAGCAAGCGGCAACGGTGAGAGACTTGTTTCTGGAAAGGTACATTTTTAGAAGTAGAAGCTCAAATTGTTTGGTTACAGACCTGGATAGTAAGGCAGAACCCTGCTGGTTATCTTTGCAGTAAATTGCAACACCGCCCCCTTTGGCAGTTCTATCTTGTCGGAAAATGTTATAGTTAGGAATGGAAATTTCAAGGTTTTTGGTGGTCTTCCTAAGCCAGGATTCAGACACGGCTAGGACATCCGGATTGGTGGAGTGTGCTAGGGCAGTGAATAAAACAAACTTAGGGAGGAGGCTTCTAATGTTAACATGCATGAAACCAAGGCTTTTACGGTTGCAGAAGTCAACAAATGAGAGAGTCTGGGGGATGGGAGTGGGGGTAAACACTGCAGGGCCTGGATTAACCTCTACATCATCAACTATAAGCACTGTTATTGTGAAGTGGAAACATCTAGGAGCACCAACGACTCAGCCCCGAAGTGGTAGGCCACACAAGCTCATGTAACAGGGCCGCCAAGTGCTAAAGCACGTAGGGCTAAAAATCGTCTGTCCCCGGTTACAGCACTCACTACAGAGTTCCAAACTTCTTCTGGAAGCAAAGTTAGCACAAGAACTGTTCGTCATGAGATTCATGAAATGGGTTTCCATGGTCGAGCAGCAGCACAGAAGCCTAAGATCACCATGCGCAATGCAAAGCTTTGTCTGGAGTAGTGTAAAGCTCGTGGACTTTGGAGAAGTGGAAACTCCTTCTCCGGAGTGATGACTCAAGCTTCACCGTCTGGCAGTCTGATGGACGATTCTGGATTTGGCGGATGCCAGGAGAACACTACCTTTCCAATGCATAGTGCCAAATGTTTGATGGAGGAGGAATAATGGTCAGGGGCTGTTATTCAGTTCGGGCTAGGCCCCTTAGTTCCAGTAAAGGGAAATCTTAATGCTACAGCATACAATGACATTCTAGACAATTTTATTTTGTGGTCACAGTTTGGGGAAGGCCCTTTCCTGTTTTAGCTTGACAATGCCCCTGTGCACAAAGCGAGGTCCATACAGAATGGTTTGTTGAGATCATTGTGGAAGAACTTGACTGGCCTGAACAGAGCCCCGACCTCAACCCTATTGAACATCTTTGGGATGAATTGGAACACCGACTGTGAGCCAGGCCTAATCCCCCAACGTCAGTGTCCGACCTCACTAATACTCTTGTGGCTGAATGTAAACAAGTCCCCACAGCAATGTTCCAACATCTAGTGGAACGCCTCCCCAGAAGACTGGAGGCTGTTTTAGCAGCAAAGGGGGGCCGACTCCATATTAATGCCCATGATTTTGGAATGAATGTTCGATGAGCAGGTGTCCACATACTTTGTAGTGTATATTTATGTGTGAATGTGGTACTCAAATGAGCACGTGACATGACATGTAAATGAATGACTGGAAACCTGAATGCCATAATCATAGTTTCTGTTTCAGATAAAGGCTGAGAAAATGGCAGTCAAACAGAAGGCATCATCATCAAGAGGAAGACCATCCACCAAACCAGCCAGCCTACCATCCACCAAACCAACCACCTCCCTATGCAGTAAGCAACCTACCAAACAGCCTACCAAATAATTGACCAAACTGGAGAAGAGGACGAACAGTTAGCTAACACACTTAGTTTAATGAGGTATTCCATTCCACACAGATAATGATATAATTGCACTATGGATAATAGATAATCAAACAGTCTCACCTGGAAAAATGATCATTAGATCATAAACATCAAGGCTTTTGTGATGTTTCCAAGATCAATTGACAATAAATGTTCAAATCCATGTTGATTCTTTAACCACCTTCCACTCAGACCTCATTCTCAGGGTTTCTTTCTTTCTTGTTTTAATTTGTTGATAGTTTCACCTCACTAAATAACACTGGTTCTACCTGCACTGTACCATTCAAAAACAGGATATGGAAAATGCGTTCATTTTATTGATCAGGATGCCCTTACTGTAATCAACTACAGATAAAGACATGGAAATCCAAGTGGCCAATCAGTGTCATGCTAGCAATTTAATTAACAAAAAGCCAAGGATGAACACACACACACACACACACACACAGACTGGCAGAGGACTGAGGATGTGTCTATATAACAGTGCATCCTAGTACTCACTAAAAATCGACTAATGTGGTCAAGAAATCAACTAATTTCCTCATCAATTAACTGATCGATCCAATCAGTGCACTAGTTTGAGTGTGGACGTTTAGCACAGGGTCAGTCACAGTTATTAACAGTTTTGTTACAACCCAAATTGTTACAACCTAAATGGCCCCCTATTCCCTATATAGTGCACTACTTTTGACCAGGGCCTATGGGGATCTATGGGCTTTTGTCAAACGTAGTGCACTATATAGGGAATAGGGTGCCTGTCACGTAGAGTAGGCCAGAAGGCTAAACTGGATAACCTAACTTCTATCAAAATAAAAAGATGGCGGAACCGCAAAAGTTCTTCTGTGCAAAGGTGTTTATTTACAAGTGAATTCCGGAACAAAAAAACAACAGTACTGCCATCAACGTCTACCTTATGGGACAGCTTCAAAACAATGCTGCCCCATCCACAGCTCAATCCAAACTGCCTTTCCATGACTGAAAGAGAGGCTCCTTTTGTAGGGCTAGCCCTCCCCTCAGAACAATTAACCCTAATTAATTAATCAATTAACAATAGAAACCTACATTTTCCATGAACTAAACATACTAAAGTATATACATTGCAACACGGTTTTAAACAATATCACAACATAACATTTACAACATTACATCACTACTGACAATATCTTTCAATATGCCCATATGCATTAATGAGCCATTTGGGACAGGCACTATAAAGCCAACCCAATTCCCTTAGCTCGGGTCCTTTTCCAGCATACCCGGAAGCTACAGAGAAGGAGAGAGAGGAACAGAACAAACAAACAATGCGCTCATCCACAACATTGATAAGTATAATAATTATTGTATCTCTCAAATATGAACATTGACAAGTGTGAAATGCATGCACCAAGACAGAAGTTAATTTGTGTGTCGACCCACATTGTTAACTTATCTTATAATGGTGCAGGGAGGAGTGATGAATATGTGTGTGCGTTAATGACCCAAATGCTGCCCGTGGCCAGTGACGGACTTCTACGTCACATTACCTTCCTCCTCTCCTGAAGCGACCATGTTCGGGAGCCTTGATAGGTAGTCCGCAGTAACATTCTCTTTTCCTGCCTTGTGACGGACACAGAACCTGAAGGGCTGGAGCTCCAGATACCACCTGGTCACACGAGAATTCCGGTCCTTCATGGTCTGGATCCAGGTCAGTGCTCTGTGGTCCGTGTGCAGGTCAAATTCCCTCCCAAGAAGGTAGTAACGGAGGCTATCTAGGGCCCACTTTATAGCCAGGCACTCCTTTTCGATTGTAGAATACCTGGTTTCCCTGGGCAACAGCTTCCGACTCAGGTACAGCACAGGAAGCTCTTCTCCTGGCTCCTCTTGGGCCAGTACAGCTCCAATTCCTACAGTCGAAGCGTCCACCTGCACGAGAAATCTCTTCTGAAAATCAGGGGTCTGGAGAACAGGGAATGAGCACAGTCGTTTTTTCAGTGTGTCATGAAGGCTTCCTCACACTCCTCAGTCCACTTCACAGGGTTGCTGGCCCCCTTCGAAGTGAGGTTGGTCAGAGGGACAGCGATGGTCGAAAACTGTGGAATGAATCTCTGGTACCACCCTGCCAGACCTAGGAAGGACTTCACCTGTGTCTTGGTTCTGGGTTGAGGGCTATTCCAGATGGACTCCACTTTCTCCACCTGAGGCCGAACTTCACCCTTACCCAGCTGGTAAC